>NC_060124.1:562272054-562575071 GCF_021461395.2 Schistocerca americana
CAGTCGTCGCACGGTGGCGCTGGCAGCAGTTCACATACGCAGAGATGTGTTGGTGCATGTCAGAGTACGGTGCAGCGAGTAAGTGTGCAGACGTTTAAAGACGTGCTAATGGTGACTGTGTGTTGAAAATGGCTCAAAGAACACATATTGACGACGTTATGATGGGTAGAATACTACGGCGACTGGAGACTGGTCAAACACAGCAGGTCGTAGCACGGGCCCTCTGTGTCTCACGATGTGGAATCTCAAGATTATGTCAACGATTCTAGCAGACAGGAAACGTGTCCAGGCGCTACAGTACGGGACGTCCACAGTGTACAACTCCACAAATAGACCGATATCTCACCATCAGCGCCCGCAGACGGCTGCGGAGTACTGCAGGTAGTCTTACTCGGGACCTTACGGCAGGCACTGGAACAGTTTTCTCCAGACACACAGTCTACAGACGACTGAACAGACATGGTTTATTCGCCTGGAGACCTGCATCGTGCATTCCTCTGACCCCTGCTTGCAGGAGAGCCCGTAAAGCCTGGCATTAAGAACATAGTACATGATCATTGGAACAGTGGTCTCAGGTTATGTTCACGGACAGGTCCACGTATAGTCTGAACAATAATTCTCGCCGGGTTTTCATCTGGCGTGAAACAGGAACCAGACACCAACCCCTTAATATCCTTGAAAGGGACCTGTATGGTGGTCGCTGCATGTCTTTGAGGGAGGAACTGTAACAGGTCATGTGTATCGGGACGTCATTTTCCACCAGTATGTTCGCCTTTTCAGGGGTCCAGGGAGTCTCACCTTCCTCCTGATCTATGATAACGCACGGCCTCACCTTGCTGCCATCGTAGAGGAGTACCTTGAAACAGAAGATATCAGGCGAATTGAGTGGCCTGCCTGTTCTCCAGACCCGAACCCCATAGAGCAATTCTGTGATGCTCTCGGTCGACGTATCGCTGCACGTCTTCAAACCCCTAGGACACTTCAGGAGCTCCGACAGGCACTGGTGCACGAATTGCAGGCTATACCCCAGCAGCTGCTCGACCACCTGATCCAGAGTATGCCAAGCCGTTGTGGACTTTAATTCAGTGCGTGTTGCGCTTGACCGGTCAATAGAGGGACGGTTAACGCTGGCTGCAGTTGACGTCCTGTATGTTCTCGATGGACGACAGATCTGGTGATCGAGCAGACCAAGGCAACATGTGGACACTCTGCAGAGAATGCTGAGTTACAGCAGTGGAATGTGGACGAGCGTTATACTGTTGGAAAACACTCTCTGGAATGTTGTTCATGAATTGCAGTGCAACAGTTCGAATCAACAGACTGTCTCACACATCTGCTGATAGGATGTATGGGATAACCACGAAGATGCTTCTACTGTCCTACGAAGTCACATCCCAGACCATAACACCAGATGTAGCTCCAATGGGTCTAGCACGTAGACAGGTTGCTTGCGGATCCTCAAGTGGCCAATACACGGCCATCACTGCCACCGAGACAGAACCGGCTTTTATTAGAAAACGCAACAGACCTCCACTCCAACCTCCAGTGAGCACTCACTTGACACCACTGAAGTAGGAAATGGCTTTGCCTTGGAGTCAGTCGAATGCACGCTACAGGGCACATGGCTAGGAGATGTCCTCCAGGTAACCAATTTGTGAAAGGTCGTTGTATCACTACGGTGCAAACTGCTGCTCGAATTGTTGCTGCAGATGCAGTAAGATGCGACAGAGCCATACGCCGCAGACGATGGCCTTTCCTCTCGGTAGTGCCTCGTGGCCGTCCGACGCCGTGTCTCCTAGCGGCCGCGCATTCTCGTCAGCATGGCTGTCAGCAATCATGTACAGTGGCTACACCTCTGCCATGTCTTTCTGCAGCATCGCAGAAGGGACATCCAGCTTCTCTTAGCCCCATTACCAAATCTCGCTTGAAGTCAGTAACATGTTGGTAATAGCGTCTTTTTCACCTTGAAGGCATTCTTGACTAGCTTCAGCTCACCATGTCCAATCTCAAATCTGACTAACGCTCACGGTCGTTACAGCACGTGTTAAAGCAAACCTGAATTGCATCCTGATAGGGATGCTACTAGCGCCGGTCTTAAACGCGACTGCCGCCAAAATTTTAATAGATATCATCTTTCAGATGTAGAAAAACATCTACCAACTTTTATTTGTGTCGCACAGTTCCTTCTTGGTGCTGCGATTTTTATTCAGTCAGTGTACTACGAGATTCATGTTGCTACTACCTAGTGCCTTATTTATATTTGATTCTGAAAATCTGTAACCTGGAAGTTGGCGATGTTAACAAACAAATATTTGTAATAGATCCAGCTTTGGAGAAATATTTTTTCTTCTTTCCATGTATTAATACAACGGCGTTCAATTGTATTGTGTCTACTTGTACGACTTTTTATTTGATTATAATCACTATTGTTTGCAGCATTTAGAAATTAGCGGAAAAGTGTCATTTTGTTCCAGTACTGGGGCAAGCTGACTTTGAGAACAGGGTAAGATTACAGTTCAAGTACTAATTGAATACACTTTTTTCCTCTGAATGTGGATGACAGTTTAATAAAAGGATCGTAGTGTTGAATATTAATGTCTCAAAGTCAGTGTTTTTATTAACTACAATTACACACAAATATCCTCCTTCAAAGTTCGAAGAGCTCTCATGCCACCATGTGTGGCATTTGGAACACCCTATCCAGTCTTCTGTAGCAGGATCAGTGTAGTTCCCATCACATGCAGGACAAAGCACTACACTATCTTTGGAAGAGTGAGCTCACAACACAGTTATAAAACCTTCAGACAGGTTAGCCTTTCTGCTATGGAGACCTTTCTTTGTCCGTCCGAGCCTCTTTCCTTTGTTAAGTCAGTCATTCTTGTTCCATCTTACGTGATTCCTTATCAGCTAACATCTGCTTCATTGGTGGGCATGTTAAGACACTTGCACTTTGCGTACAATCACGTTTCCATATTATCACACTTGATCTTTCTGTAGTCAATGGTTTCAAATAAAAATAAATCAGCACTGTTTTGGTTTCGTGGAAGCACCACTCGATGAATGTCTTAGTTTTTGGTTTTCTTCCGTCTGATGTTCATTAGGAAAGCCTGCAGTGAAATTAAAAGCAAGGGTGGTAACACTAAGAGAGCAACCGGAATTCCATTGTTAAATGTAGAGAAGAGAGCGGATAAGTGGAAAAAGTACGTTGAAGGCCTCAGTTTGGGGGGGGGGGGGGTTAGATTTATGTGACGTGATAGAAGAAAAGATGGGAGTCGATTTAGAAGAACTAGGGGATCGCTCATTAGAATCAGAATTTATGAGAGCTTTGGAGGCCTTAAAATCAAATAAGTCATAAGGGATCGACAACATTCCATCAGAATTCCTAAAATCAGTAGGGAAAATGGCAACAGAACAAGTATTCACGTTGGTGTGAAGAATTTGGGAGTCTGGCAACATAACGTTTGACTTTCGGAAAAATACCATCCACACTATTCAGAAGACTGCGAGAGCTGACAAGTGGGTGAATTACAACACAATCAACTTTACAGCGCATGCATCCAAGTTGCTGACAAGAGTAATATACAGAAGAAGGGAAAAGACAATTGAGCATCTGTTGGATGGCGATCAGTTTGGCTTTAGGAAAGTAAAAAGGGACAAGAGACGCAGTTCTGACGTTGCAGTTGATAATGGAAGCCAGACTGAATAAAACTCAAGACACGTTCATGGGATCTGTTGACCCAGAAAAAGCGTTCGACACTGTAAAATTGTGCAAGATGTTCGAAATTCTGAGAAAAGTAGGTGTCACCTGTAAGGAGAGGCAGTAATATACAGGGTATTTATAAATGAATATCGGTGACTTTAACGCTTTATAATATTTATTACATTAAACTTACAGTTATAAATGATATGTCAAATGAAAGAGCAACTCAAACAGCTGTGTTTGGCACCAGTGCGCATGCGCAGCGCGCAATGTGTCCTCCGCAGTCCACTAAACAGCGGTAGTAGCGAAGATGGCGACTAGTGAACAGAAAGCTTTTCGGTTTTTCAGTTTGCGAAGGCCGAATCTGTACTTACTGTGCAACGTGCGTTCTGACTGAAGTTCGGTTCTGATCCTCCAAGTGATAACATTCGTAGATGGTATCATCAATTTGAAGATACCGGCTGCCTTTGTAAAGGGAAGAGCACAGGACGGCCAAGAGTTAGTGAAGAGACTGTTGAGCGTGTGAGAGAGTCGTGCACTCGTAGCCCAAAGAAATCAGTCCGGAAGGCTAGTCGTGAATTACAAGTTGCCGTGTCGACTGTTTGGAAAGTTTTAAGAAAACGCGTGAAACTATGTCCTTACCGTTTACAGTTATTACAGGCTCTAAAGCTGGCAGACCATGGATTACGTGCCAACTTCGCAACGTAATGTTGTTTCATGACGATGAAGATTTTTTTGATCATGTTGTCTTCAGTGATGACACGACCTTTCACCTTAGTGGACATGTCAACACTTACAATGTGCGCATCTGGAGCTCAGAAAATCCTCACGAGGTAGTACAAATGCAACAAGATTCCCCTAAAGTGATTGTTCTTTTGTGCTGTATCCCGGCGGAAGATTTATGGGTCTTTCTTTTTTAGTTAGCCTACTGTAACTGGCACTTCTTACCTAGATACACTAGGGCAATGGCTCTTCCCTCAGTTGGAAGAAGATGAGGCACAGAACTTCATTTTCCAGCAAGATGGTACTCCACCTTACTGGCATAGCGCAGTATGCGAATCGTTGAACTTCACTGTACCCAAGCGCAAGGGGACCAATGACAGGGCTTGCTTTGCATGGCCCCCACGTTCACGCAATTGATGTGTGCCATGTGATGGTTCAAATGGCTCTGAGCACTATGGGACTTAACTTCTGAGGTCATCAGTCCCCTAGGACTTAGAACTACTTAAACCTAGGGACATCACACACATCCATGCCCGAGGCAGGATTCGAACATGCGACCGCAGCGGTCGCGCGGTTCCAGACTGTAGCACCTAGAACCGCTCGGCCACTACGGCCGGCGTGCCATCTGACAAATGGTTCTCACACTGAACATATATAAGGTTCTAGGTAAATCTGTGTGAGTTGCTCTTTCATTTTACATATCATTTATAACTGTAAGTTTAACATAATAAATATTATAAAGCGTTAAAACTTCGACACTCATTTATAAACACCCTGTACAATACGTACAAGAGCCAATAGGGAATAGTAACAGTGGAGGACCATGAACGAAATGCTCGGGTTAAAAAGGGTGTAAGACAAGGATGTAGCCTTTCGCTCCTACTACTCAATCTGTACATCGAAGAAGCAATGATAGAAAAAATGGTTCAAATAGCTCTGAGCACTATGGGACCTTACATCTGAGGTCATCAGTCCCCTAGAACTTAGAACAACTTAAACCTGACTAACCTAAGGACATCACACACATTCATTCCCGAGGCAGGATTCGAACCTGCGACCGTAGCGGTCGCGCGGTTCCAGACTGAAGCGCCTAGAACCGCTCGGCCACACCGGCCGGCGCAATGATAGAAGTAAAAGAAAGGTTCAGGTGTGGAATAAAAATTTGGTGAAAGTGTACTGATGACATTGCTATGCTGAGTGAAAGCGAAGACCAATTACAAGGTCTACTGAGTGTATGGACAGTCTAATGAGTACAGAGTATGGGCTGAGAGTAAATCGAAGAAAGACGAAAGTAATAAGAAGTAGCATAAATGAGGACAGTGAGAAACTTAACATCACGATTGATGGTCGCGAAGTAGATGAAGTTAAGGAATTCTGCTACCTAAGGAACAAAATAAACCACGACGGACGGAGCAAGGAGGACATTAAAAGCAGACTACCACTTGGAAAAAGGGCATTTCTGTCCAGAGAAGTCTGCTGGTATCAACCATAGGCCTTAATCTGAGGAAGAAATTTCTGAGAATATATGAGGACTTTCGGAGCACAGCATTGTATGGTAGTGAAAGCTGGAATGTGGGAAACTGGAACAGAGAGAATGGAAGCATTTGAGATGTGATGCTACAGATGAACGTTGAAAATTAGGTGTACTGATAATGTAAAGAATGAGGGGATTCTGCCCGAAATCGGAGAGGAAAGGAATATTTGGAAAACACTGACAAGGAGAAGGAACAGGAAGATAGAACATCTGTTAAGATATGAGGGAACGACTTCTATGGTACTAGAGGGAACTGCAGAGGGCAAAAACCGAGCAGGAAGACGGAATACATCCACCAGATAATTGATGATGTAGGTTGCGATCTCTACTCTTAATTGAAGAGGTTGTCTCAGGGCAGAAATTTGTGTTGGGCTGTATAAAAAAAGGAAACAAAGAAAATGAAGGATTTTCTGTGAGCTGGCCTTCAGGTGCTGGAGCCTGAGCAGGAGCACTTTCAGTTGTGGCACTGTCTGTAACAAGATCATGATTTATGGGTTTTTCCGCAGCAAAATCATCGTCTTTGAACATGAGGAGATTACACGTGATTCTGCAGTACAACTGTATATGCTTGAAACCAATTAAAGGCATTACTGACTGTAGCTGCTTTGAAATATGGGGTACTGAATAGTTTACCAACTATTTTGTGAGTAATGGCTTGTCATTGCTGACTGATCATTAAGGTGTCACAAGCATGACTGTTCAAATGTTTCGAAAACAAGACAAACATTATTACATTATCACTGCAATGTCCAATGGTTCCTGTAGTTGTTCTTTTCAAACGTTCAGGTGCAAAAACGAGAAAAGGTGGCAGGTAGTTTTCAGTAGCGTAAATGCAACAAATGATAGAGACATTTCTCCGTCTCCTATCTGATAAGATTCTAGATACTGTGTTAGATTCTGGAGGTGAAATGACATTTCTAGCCGATTATGCACAGTGACCAATCCTGATCCATCTACATTATAAATGCAGATGCAGGAAATTTATATTTTTTCTGCACTTCGTTTAAAGTTAAGTGAACGTTATCCACATTTTCTTTGTTAAATCCCATTGATCTGTCAGTGTGTGTTGCCTCTGGTTTTTGCATACTGAACTTAAATTTTATTATAAAATTTGCCAACCAATTTTCCCCTGCCATTCTTGTCATGCTTTTGAACGGGCGAGAAATCTCACGTTGTTCTGTATATTCGGGACCAAGTCTTCTTCACTTCTCCTTCGTCATACCAAAGAGTATTTGGTCCAAGGCTGCTAACAAGTCTTCAAATCGTCTAGTTGCTCTGTGTTGAATATTTCGCGGAGTCTTCCACCATAAAGACACATCTCCTACAAAGTTTTTGTTTTAATTTTTAATTTTATATCATCAATTCTTAGATGATATACATAAATAACATGAACGCACACACACACACACACACACACACACACACACACACAGAGAGAGAGAGAGAGAGAGAGAGAGAGAGAGAGAGAGAGAGAGAGAGAGAGAAACACATACATAAATCACAAACACAGACGAATTTTCTTCAAGTTGTGGTGAAGTATTGCTTCAGGAACTCCATAGATATTTGCTGCACCTGAGCATCTCATTCTTCCCTCTTCTCCGACAAACATAAAAAGAGGCCCCATCATATTTATCCCATTCCCCTCTAGTTGACTTTTTTTCATAACTCCTCAGTACCTGAAAATTCATGTGTCATAAGTTAATAAAACAGTGCAGAAGATGGAGCTACAAATTTTTCTGTTGTGTAGACCCCCTTACAAATTATTATAGCTGAGTTTGAGGCTAAAAAGCTCAGAATATCGCACACCACAAATTAAAAGTGCATATAATCACGAAAATGTAGCAGAGAAAAGCAAGTGGGACAAAATGACGACTTTACTCTTGATCGGTCATTACAGAACAGTTAATGCAGGTTGTGAATGACGCTGGAGTTATCGTCTGATGATGTCATACATTTGCTCCATTTGAGACAGATCTGGTGATCAAACAGGCCAAGGCAACATCTCAACAATCTTTGGAGCATGCTGGGACATAACAGCGGTATGTATACGAGCGTTATCCTGTTGGAAAACACCCCTGGAATGCTGTTCATGAATTGCAGCACAACAATGCCAGTCACCAGATTGACCTGAAATATTCAGTCAGGGTGCGTGAGATAACCACAAGAGTGCCTGTTATTTCCCTACGAAATCGCATCCAGACCATAACTCCAGCTTAGGTCTACTGTGTTAATGCCACAAACTGGTTGACTGCAGGCGTTCAGCTGACCTCCTCCTAATCAACACACATGTAAGGTGTCCACATTTTTCGGACCTTACATAAGCTTCATACATACGACTGAGAATAACATCCCGAGAAAATATCTCTACATAGTCACCAGGAAGTAATTATGGCAATCTGATGTACCGAATAACAAAACAATATCTGCTCTTATAAGGGCAGGGGCATGCATAAATGAGATAAAGTGAACACAGCTAGGACACCAGTGCATGTGGTATTGGGATGCCCCAATTAACATTAACAAAAGAAGGTCCAGCTGCAGTGCAGAAAGAAATAAAGAGAGTACAATATAATTCCTTTTAGAATAAACACAGCCGAGACTGTGGGTAAATGGCGATACTACATTAATTAGGCTACCAGCGACCTGAGCAAGAAAAATGAGAATACACCTGTAACAAGGAAGCAGTTGGCCAAAGCCGTTTTGTGTGACATAGTAGAATCGTGGTGGGGAGAGTAACGTGATATAAAAGCATTTTGAGAATTTAATTAACACAGAAACCTCTCATCTCCCAACAAGAGGTAAGATACATTATGGCGTGTAATATATGTTATCTTACCATAAGACACAATGCCCGCTTACAAATGGCGACCCTGTCAGGATAAACAGCATCCCGGTCAGATACAAAATGCAGGATTCTGAATTAACAGCATTCTTACAATTTATTGAGGGTAAACAAAAAGCTGACACAAACTGGAGAAAAATAATTTGCATTTAAATTTTACTCAACTGTGTAGTAGTAAATAAGGAAATAATTAAAGAGTAGACAGAAGTGTATTTGTGTATGTTTTAATTTCTGTTGAAAAATTATTGTTGTGTTGAGTTCTTTCTCAACTCCGCCAGCCAGTGTGGCCAAGCAGTTCTAGGTGCTTCAGTCTGAAACTGCGCGACCGCTTTGGTCGCAGTTTAGAATCCTGCCTCTGGCATGAATGTGTGCGATGTCCTTAGGTTAGTTAGGTTTAAGTAGTTCTAAGTTCTGGGGGACTGATGACCTCAGCTGTTAAGTCCCATAGTGCTCAGAGCCAATTGAATCATTTTTTTTTTCAACTCCAGTACCAAAAAAAGGCTAAAGGAAAGACAAGGAAACGGATTGAATACTCGACTGGGTCAATGATATTTTGGGATAGAGTCAAGTCTAATAATTTGATGTTAACTCGTAGTCAGGTTGGAAATATTCATGTACAGCAACATGTAGAGGAACGATCAAAAATGACAGAAAACAATAGGGCAAGGCAGAGAGAAGACATAGCAGATATTGATAGGAACGAGTTGGACACGCAACAGTCAGATCAGCGTGAACATCACGAAACAGAGGATGTGGAAATACCGAATGAGGCTGAAAATGTAGCACATGGTGTTGAATCTGGTCAAATGAATGAAAATGAGAACAGTGGTGCACATGATTCAAGTGTAGAATCTGTTGACAGTAATTTACAGTATGTGGAACCGAACATGATCATATTGAATCAGACAGGTTTGCAACCACATGAAAGAACGAGTGTTAGTGCACCTACATTGTGTTCAGAAGGGAAGGAAACGGTTTACAAAAACGCGAGAGGGAATGGTTACATCAAATGGCAACAGGAGAAAATGATATGGGAGTAGAAAACGCCAACATTTTTGGTATGTTGCAGCGGTTATTACAACAATCTCAGAAATCAGACAATCGTTTATTACAAGAATCTCAAGAATTAACAGGGCGTTTAGAAGGATACATAACTCAAGGACAAAAAGAATCAGCAGGGCGTTTAGAGGGGTGCATAGCTCAAGGGCAAAAAGAGTTAGAAGTGCGCATAGCACTGAGGCTGAGAGACACTAACAAAGAAATACAAAAAACGCGTTATAATATTCAAGGTCAATTAGATCAAATACGAACTGAAGCTCAAAAAGCATAGATTACAGTTCAAACGCTTGTTACAGGGCACACACAAATGAGAACAGACATCGACACTGTCCAAGCAGACATGAATACGTCACGTGAAGATACGCAAAAAAGTGTAAAAAAAGTTTAACAACAGGTCGAAGCTTTTGGCATCAGAGCATCGACGAAAGCGAGGCATGTCATTGCTGCAACGATGTCTTACAAAAGAACAACGACAGCTGCATTAAAGAAATTCGATGGTCGTATTTTAAAGGTACAAGAGAAAAACAAACATCAGTTTCAACGGCTCAGAAAGGAAGTTTCACGTTCAATAGAAAGTCGAGGAGACGCGGAAAACGTTAGTGAGGAGTCGCAAACGACGACAGAATCCACTTTAATGCCGGTAGATAATACTCTGACGACGGCAAACTCAACAGCCGCCGATAATACGACAGAACAAGATCGCGAAAGTATGGGTGAAGTGAGACAGAGAGGCACATGTGAAAGTCAGTCTGAAACCGCAGACAGAGATCTGGAAATCAGTCCAAAACAGCATATCCCAGAACAATACGGTAACAGTAGGGAACAGTGTGGTTTGCGACCACTTGGTCATGAGAGAATAACGGGTCAGTCGGGAATACGAGAATGTGGGTTGCAGCAAGGTTACGTACTTTAAGCACAAAGCGTGACATATGCAGACCAAGCAATAGCGACACATTATGTAACACCACAACAAGTAGGACGAATACCGACAGGTTGCAGTACAGTATCTCACGAGCCAGAATCGCTCACAAGACAAGAAACAGAGCTGGTAGCGGGTGTTACGCACGCATATTGCGCAGTGAAACCTTCAATTGATTCTGCGACACCAATGTCACATAATGAGCCCAACTACACATGTTTGCGTAGATTTGACGCAAACATAGGACAGAAGGTATTATGTCACAGAGCGGAGCAAGAAATTTTGGTGGTAACCACTTTTTTACAGTGTGCAAATACCAGCGCTTTAAGGAAGATACAAATAGTCTACATCCTCGCACATTTATTGATGAGTTCAAGGTAGGAATACCAACAAACTGGCCTGTGAAACATAAACTAGATATCATTTGTGCACACATGGAAGGACGTATAGCTGAAACCATGCTGAAAATAGTGGAAAACTGCGATTCATATGATTCGTTTCGAGCAGCCTTTCTACCTAGATATTGGTCACTTCAGTCGCAAATGAGAATAAAGTAAGACCTATTGCAAAATATCTCATTTGTAAATTTGCGAGAGAAGACCGCTGTCAAATTCTTTGAGAATATGTCGTAAAGAAATCAATATTTAGACAGCCCATATATTGACGGAGAATTGATACAGATATGCAAAACTACACTACCAATGAAATATCAACAAGCACTGTTAGGACGTGGGGGCGATAATGTTGAAACTTTCAAAGGTGTTTTGCGAGAAGTTATGTATGAAAATGATGCTCAAAGACGTCGTGAGTCAGGACAGAATAACTTTGAAAGGACAAGTAATAAAGAGACTAGTAATGGTAGCAAGGGTAGATCGGTAATGGGACTGAATTCCAGACAAAATGGAAATACTTATGTAAGTAGGAATAGTGGAAATATGGGACCATAACGTAATGTGTATGGATTTAATAATAAAAATAATAATAATAATTATAACTGGACAAGAAAAATGGGGACGAGAATGGGAATGGCAACTGGAGACTTAGGGAAAACCCGCAGACGGATTTTAATCAGCGATCATCAGGTCAATGGAGAGAAATTAGATGGGGAGGTGGTGCAAGAACGCAACCACAGCCAAATACGTTAGGTAATTACAGTAGAAATGAACCGCACAGGGAGGTTGAATTACGACCACCAAATCGGGGAAGCGTACAGAATGACACACGTCAGGTATTGCAAGGGTTATAGCAGATAATATACTTTCTGCAGAAAAAAGTAACGAAGTAACTGTAGTGATAAAAAAGGTTAAAATATGATGAACAGGAATCGAAACTGGAAATAGGAACGAGAGAAGGATCGTCAAAAGTATCAGGACCGATAGTTCAGATAGGAAGGAAGTCACGACTAAAGTGTTGGGATGAGATAGATTGGACAGATACGGACGATGAGGAAGATTTCCTAACTTTACCTAATCATGAACCAGGCAATAATGAGGAAGCGTTGATGTATATAGCCCAGATGTTTGATTCTCCATAGACGAAAGACGATTCTCAACAGGGTCACACATATCCTAATGCAATTAGTCACAGTATAATTGATCACGAAGATAAGAGTAACCAACAAAATACAGCTAGTGTAGGTCAGAAAGAAAAAAGGAAAGTACGAACGAGTACACATAATCAAAAGTTCGATACGCTGCAAGATTTGTTAAAATCCTTCCATCAAACCTTGGAAGAAAAACAGAAAGAGTCGGAAGCGTTATGGATACAGGGAATCGAACAGAATAGGAAAGAACAGGTAGTTCACAGAGAGGCCAGTGATAAGGCAAATATCTCGTCTAGGCCGAAAAACAAACCAAGCAATAAAGTATCTGAACAGTTCGATAAATCAGAGTCAGGGGTATATAATTGTGGCACATATGACGACATAGTACGGCAATATTACCGAGACTATGTAATCACCAGGCCAGATATAGACAACTGTGTCGCAGTCAATAACGACATAGCTGAAAATGTGAATCTGCAACCTTCAGTGGCAAATAACAAAGATGAAAACGAATTGTTGAATTAGCATACGAGTGCAAACACACCTAATGTGGAATCTAACGAATCCCCAGAATCTAAACGTGAGGTACTATCAAATTAAAAAATAGCTGTCATGTTTTAAAGTCCAAATTAAATACGATCGCGCGGATGTGTGACGAGGAGACAAAGTTAAAAGAGAGAGAAAGGTGTCAAAATGATGTTTTAAAATCTAGATTGGCTAAGGAAGGATGTGATCTAAAAGAAAGAAGAAAGTAGTTACACAATTTGCAAAAGGGAAATACTTCTCCCCAAACAATCGAACAAACACAAATACATCGATTAAAATACGAAGTAACTGAGGATGTATTAATGGAGGAAGTCAGTGACGAGAATATTTTGGAGATAAGTTCGATACCGCATCTAACAGTAAAGGGTATTGGCATTAACGCAGTTATAGGTAGTGGAAGTGAGTTAACGACAATACCAGAGCAGTTATTTAATAATGACAATAAATACAATGACATATACAAAAAGAACGAAGATCCTGCAGTGGTAAAAGTCAAACATGAATGGAAAGAAAAGAAATTGGTTGACATTCCGCAGCACTGTTTGCTGAAGAACGGCGTGCTAATCTACAAGCACATTGGAAAATAATTTTACACTAATCATAAGGCAACCAGCCCTGGGAAAAAAAACCAATAGATCATGGATAATATACAACAAACACAGATATGTTACAGGTTCCAGCAGAAATCAAGATGCAGACAGGACGAGCTACAGAAAAAAGTAATGATTCAAAATTAAGACTCACAATACTAATCAATTAAATGGATAAACTAGATCAGAAAAGATTAATAAAAGGAAACTAACAGCATGATAAACTAACGAACTAATACATATCACCAATTCCTACTCATACATGAAGTGAAGGAAATGTAAAACTAAATTAAAGTAATGTAAAGACATATAAGTGATAAATTTATGTAAAGTAACTAAGAAAATCTTATTTTATTATCCACCAATTAAATATTTATTGTGTTATTCATGTACATGTTCATTTATGCAAATATTTATGTAAAAGTCTCTATAATTATTCACTGTAAAGTTCATATTGTTGTATTATAAATGAAATTAATTGATGTAAACTTTATTGAAAATTCATGTAAAGAAAATTGTAAGTATTGGTCAAGAGGCGAAGAAGACGCAGAGCCATGTCATTACCAGCGTCTGGGTAAGGAAGGAGCAGCCAAGCTGATGTTAAAAACGCAGAGTCGACGGGAAGCTACAGATGTGAGTTGAGTAAACGATTGTACAACATGGCGTTAGCAACAGACCAGTGACCAAAGGAATGAATTCACTCCCTCACGCCTTACATTAAAGTGGATAGCAAACCCCATTAGTGACAACAATAGCGACAGGAAACAAGCTAAGCTGACATTCTCATCATGACCGCCTGGGAGAAATAAACACGGAATATTTCTCTCAATTACCTAATGGACCAACAAATCCTATCCCTATGCCCGCGAAGCGCAAGTTCCTAGAAAGAAGACGTGAAGATACACCAAAAAACGAAGAGAAGAGAGGGTCCCAAGATGAAGGTAGAAGACAGAAGATTCCTTTTCTTCCAGTACCTTGCCTTGAAACCAGTATGAGATGTGGCAAATCAACTACAAGTAATATTCAACAAACCTTAACAAGTAATTTATTCAACAAATAAAGGTGGTCTAACCTTCTAGCAGAGCGCTTATTGGGGACTTCATACATCAACCTGCAACTATTGTTGAAAAGTTACACTCAACATTCTCGATGGCAACCACACAAAACAGGGACAAGGACACCTAAGTCGTTACCTCATGACAGTGCCTTGGACGAATTGACCATGTAATAGCAGCCGTAATCAACCACTCAGGACTGTAAATGTCAATGATCTTCAGCAACAGCAGAGTCTACAAACGACTATCAAAATCAGTGACCACTCAAGAACAGTAGCATCAAGAAGAAACCCAGCCCAAAATTAGGTGAAAGTGTAATGGAAAAAGCGATGTGTGTGGCAAAGTCATGGCATATATTCGAAAAGGAGCGAAAAAGACACTCATTTGAACAAAAGAATTGCAATACCAGCAAATAAGTTACACCTGTACACTTCACATTTGTATTTTCTAATTCATTGTATTTTTGTAATTCCACTTGTAAATTGTAAATGTAATTAAAAATGTACCCTATATTTATTCCATATATTCCATATGTAAAGATCCTTTATTTAATAAAAATCATCATGTTTTATAATTTTATATTTCATATGTATGGTCTGCTTATTTAATTTAAACATAGCAAAAAACAGTTGTGTATAATATATACAGATAAAATGTGTTTGTAAAGATAAATAAGAAAAAAATGTGTAAAGTTGGCACTATGGAAAATTATTAATTATTTAAATATGATAACTAATTAATGTAACAGATATAAAAGTGTTGAGACTATAGAAAACAGAAACAAAACGCAGCCTTATCTTCAACTCATCTTCCATAATCAACAAGTGTTTGATAACTGTGGTATGCCTGGAATTTTTAGTAACGAAGGACAATATAAAGTGTGGACGAACAATTTTAACATATTTTAACCATAAGAGAAAGGAAATACTGTAGAACTTAATTCATCAAAACTGTTAAAAAAGATTGTCAAACAAAGCAGTAATCATCTAGAAAAATTACCGTGTAAAGATAGATTTTAAAATAAAATTTCAGGATGTTAAGACAACATCATCTAGAATAAGGGAGACCAGTAGCTGGACAATGAAAAATTAATTGATCTCATAACTGTGCACTGCAATGACCAATGCCTCAACCATTGCTCAGCAGCACAAAATCAAGTCAGAAGGGACGGTATGTGTAAGGTGTCCGCATTTTTCGGACATTACATGAGCTTCATACGTATACAGAATAAAATCCCCAGAAACTAACTCTATACTCTCAACAGGAAGTAATTATGGCAATCTCATGTACCGAATAACAAAACAATATCTACACTTATAACGGCATCGGCATGCGTAAATTAGGTAAAGTGAACGCAGCTGGGAGACAAGCGTACGTGGCTAATGGCATTGGGTAACCCCAATTAACATTAACAAAAGAAGGCCCAGCTGCAGGGCAGAAACAAATAATGCCAGTACAATATAATACCTTTTAGAATAAACACAGCAGAGACCGTAGGTGAATGGCGATACTACATTAACGAGGCTAGCGGCGACCCGGGCAAGAAAAATAAGAATTCAACTATAATAAGGAAGCAGTTAGCCAAAGATGTACTGCGAGACGTAGTAGAATCGCGGTGGGGAGAGTAACGTCATATAAAATCATTTTGAGAGTTAAATTAACACAGAGACTTCTCATCTCGCAGCGGTCCATACACGTGCGTGTGGTAAAATTATCGAAGATGTTGAGACTCATACTTTACGTTTGCGAAGTGAGGGCCGTACACTTCACATATCGTGGCGAAAAACGTAAAGCGGTAGTTCATATTCCTGCCGGAATTTTTACGGGCTGAGATCTGTGCACGTCGCTCCATCCCAAAGCGAGTGTCCAAGTGCCATTAATTTCGACTAGGAAAAATTTAACGTTCTACAGAACGCAGGAAAGTTAAAGCTGATTGGATTCAGTCAAGGCCAAAGTAGGGAATTAGCGTTTCAGATCCAGCACGGAGGCAACGTCGCCACAGTTCGCGATTGGTAATGTACCAACGCGCGTTAGGCGAGATTAAATATTGAGTTGAGATTTTGTTTATTCCATCCTGTGTACATTCTGAATATAGAAATTCAAGATTTAATTAGTAACATACCCTCAATTGAGTACATGAGAGTTTTGACTAGTTCAAAAGATAAAGTTCCTTCTCCACCAACTTAGCCCATTGCTCATTGTAAATATAATTGATAAAGGTTTAATTGTTTCATTTGTCATTATACTTTCATATATATAGATAAAGTTTTAATAATCACATATTCAATATCTAAATGTTAATTAATTTGTTGGGAGTTGAAAGTAATTAAAGCCTCTTGTTGTTTATGACTTGAACCTTGAAAGCTGTGATAAATTAAAATGTAGAATGAGAAAGGGAAAGGTTGTGTTATCATTTTATGATAAATCCCAAACTTGTCATTTATATTGATTTGAGTATTATTGTAATGACACAGTGGCATTTTAATTAATTTTGAGACAGGGCCAAAAATTATAACTATATGGAATGCCTTGAATAAAATGTTCTCGGGTTTCCAACCGCGTCCGTTGCTTAAAACTATACGAGTTTCCGGCCAAGCACTCCTTGGCCGTTGTCAAGTGGTATGACTGCCAGTGGGCTGTTGGTGATCCCTTATATACACTAGCTGCCGGTTGTGACGTCACTGGTGCCCGTGACATGGGCATGTTTTGAGTCGGCGTTCGATGTGCCCTCTTCAACGGCGCGATGGCTGGATCCTACGCAGCGCTGAGCTGTAAGCCATCGTCTCTGTTCAGGGTGTTTGTGGTAATTTTTATTGCAATATCTTCCTTTATTAAACTGTCCCAGAAGTCGTTAGTGCGAGCCACGACAGATATATCATCAGATTTTATGTGGTGACCGTTTTCTAACACACGCTCAGCTAACGCAGATTTCTCTGGGTAGCGTAGGCGATAATGCCTCTCATGTTCTTTCCTGCGTTGTTCCACAGTGCGCACTGTTCGTCCGATGTACTTCTGGCCACACTCACAAGGTATTTCGTAGACTCCTGGTGTTCTGAGACCTACTGCGTCCCTAACTGGTCTTAGTAACTGTCGGATTTTCGTTGGAGGCCTGAAGAATGATTTGAGGGCATCGAACGCCGACTCAAAACATGCCCATGTATGGCAATGTCACGGGCACCATTGACGTCACAGCCGGCAGCTAGCGTACATAAGGGCGCACCAACAGCCCACTGGCAGTCATATCTCTTGACAACGGCCAAGGAGCGCTTGGCCGAAAGCTCGTGTAATTTTAAGCAATTGACGCGGTTGGAAACCCGAGAACATCTTATTCAATGTTATCGCCGCGAGACTCTGCATTCGTACACTTGGAATGCATGTTTACCACCCTGAGCTTGAGACAACAGTTAAGATACATTATCGATTTGCACGTAAGATACTTTATCCAGTAGTGGCTACATCCTGCCATGTCTTTCTGCAGCGTCGCAGAAGGAACAGCTAGCTTCTCGTAGCCCTATAACACGACCTTGTTGAAAGTGAATGAGGATAATGGTGTCTCTGTCGCCTTATAGGCATTCTTTACTAACATCAATTCACCACGTCCAATCTCAAAGGTAACTAACGCTGGCCGGCCGGGGTGGCAGTGCGGTTCTAGGCGCTACAGTGTGGGGCAGCGCGACCGCTACGGTCGCAGGTTCGAATCCTGCCTCGGTCATGGATTTGGGTGATGTCCTCATATCAGTTAGGTTTAAGTAGTTCTAAGTTCTAGGGGACTGATGACGTCAGAAGTTAAGTCCCATAGTGCTCAGAGCCATAGCTAACACTAACGACCGTTACAGCGTGTATTTAAAGCAAAATTTAGTTCCAAAAAAAATTGTTCAAATGGCTCTGAAGACTATGCGACTTAACTTTTGAGGGTATCAGTCGCCTAGAACTTAGAACTAATTAAACCTAACTAACCTAAGGACGTCACACGCATCCATGCCCGAGGCAGGATTCGAACCTGCGACCGCAGCGGTCGCTCGGCTCCAGATTGAAGCACCTAGAACCACACGGCCACTCCGGCCGGCCCCTGATTTCCATCCTCATAGTGGCGCTACTAGCTGCTCTCTTGTGCGACTGGCGGGGAGTTTGAACAGACATCATCTTTCAGATGTAGAAACACGCCCACCAACTTTCGTTTATGTCACACAACTCGTTCTTGGTGTTGCGAGTTTCTTTCCGTCAGTGTATTACGAGAATCGTGTTGTAACTGCCTGGTGTCGTATCAGTATTTGATTCTGAAATTCTGAAACCTGGAACAACAAGGATGAGTGCTACGCTGCAGCCACCAGATACGCCCGGGCTCGTTGCACAGACCACCACTGATGCTGTCAATGCGGCAGTTACGGCCGAAATATGAGGGAATCTGGAGACGAATGCGATCGAAATCCGTGCATCTTTGAATACTGTGGATAGTGCATGATTGTTGGAAAAGATGCTGATCGCGTGATCTTATGAACTTACTAGAGTCGCAATAATCTGTTCGGGATTCCTGAGGACGACAGAGGGAATACAGACGACTTAGTGACCAGTCTTGCCCTGAGAGAAGCTAGGCATACAGGCGAGACTGAACGACATTGACAGGAGACACAGAGTGGGGCGTAGGAAGCCATGATCTCCGGAACGCACACCAGTAACAGTGCAGTTTGTGTCGCACAGGAAAAGAAGGGAAAAAGAAACTTGCGAAGTCAGATCTGACAATAAGGGAGGATCTCACCGCTGACTAGACTAAAGGTTTTGGACAGTGGTGTGTCGAGGGTTTGGCTGCAAAACGAGTGGGTGAATGGCGGCAGGATAATAGTGAAGACCGGAAATGGGAAGAGATGAGTCTGCAATGCAGATGAACTTGAATGCATGTGATTTAGGATCTAAGAAGCATGTCAACAATTGCTACATCTGGTTAGTGTCTTTACCTTCCTGTCCTTGTTTCGTAAGGAAACTATTTCTGTTATATTTTCACTGAAACAATTTCCTGTTATTACCATTTCTTTCTTTAGGTTTACCTCGAGTACTAATTTTAAATTTTCTGTCCAGTTTTCATACCTCCAGTGAAATAGCTAACTGTATTGGTATACATTTCGCTATTTCACTGCTATGTTCCTGTTCAGACAGAGCTCTAAGTGTCGCGAATGATAGAAAACTGGGTTAAAAATCAAGTAAGATGTAGCCTTGAATATTCTTGCTACCAGCGAGGCGGACGTGTCCGGACGTAGCTTATGTGTAATTTTTACTCTGCTGACAAGAGCGGACTATGTCACATCACGAGGCTTGAGAGCCGTTACAAGCCACAACCCTTGGACACAGCGAACATAGCGGAGTACGGCATGTTCGACATGTAGGCATCACGTGCTGCCGTGTGACACACACGTAATGCTCGAGAGTACTGCAAGCTTCTAGAACAAGTGGTGCCGGGTGCACTACCGCCAATAAAAAGGCTAGCCGCCATAGTTTTGGGAAGTGATGGAAGTGATGGAGCTGCTGGCCAGCCCGTCAGATATGGTTTAGCTGGAGATATGATGCTGTGAGATTGTACGGCAGTGGTGCATAACCACGAGGGGACCTAGACTCATTTCCATGTAGTCAGCACTTAGTCTGGTGTGCCCGCCAATGCTATATCAGGACTTAGACTCAGGGAGCTATGAGAAGTTACACTAATAAGCAGGCAGTTAGTAGACTTCGTATATAGAACTGTTTATAAAACGGATGTGCCAGGGGTGCTTCCAGTGTACATATCCTCATGCAATGATTTATAATTGCATCCAGTGTACCCTGAGATCCCAGCAGAGTTCCGTATTCTAACTCACCCCACAGCCCTCTTTTCAGTGGAGCAAGTGCGCAGAAGGCAGCCCACGATCACGAGACCTCTTGCCAAGTAAGTTCTTTGAGGCGCGTTCTCGCAGTCCTTCCACTCCCTCTCAGGACTCGCCAGTGGGACACAACATACTGCCGACGATTATTTTTACTGTCTCACTTTTAACATCATTTAGCAATTTGTTATCATATCACAGTTGTTACTGATCATCAGAACCATTAACAGCACACTTTGTTTTTACACAGTTTATTTTGATTTCACCACTGTTGAGCGCAGGTTATCCTACCCTTTTCTTTTTTGTTGAAAGCCTGTTGGCCTTGGCCACAGAGCCTCCTGTCTCTCTGGAGGTACCTGCTGCCTCCACTTCCAGAAATACACGCTCCCCTAGCGCAGGGCGATGCGGTATCCTTTGTTCCCCCACTCTCGCTGGACCAGAGTCTCTAGCATCCTACAGCGAGACCCTTCCGAGATTTGCACTCGAGCTCACTAAACTCCATATTGCACAGGTAAATGACCAGTTTCTGACAGCGCACCTTGACGATTTCTGTCATATACTTGAAGTCGTGTAATACTTCTGTCGGAGGCCTGGCTCAAATCAAGTATTCCCACAACTTCCGTAAATGTAGACGGCTATATCGTTGTGAGACACTACAGATGAAACCGACGAAGGGGTGAAGTAAGGGAGTACATACAAGGCGAATCATCACCAACCGTGCTATATACATCCAACAATAATGAAGACAATCAAGTGGAATATAATGTTCATAGAGATCAAACCCTTAACAGAAAGTGGCTGTTATGTGCACTCTACAAACCTCTTGATGTAGGCACATTTGTGTGCTCCGAAACTACTCTTTGGAGTCTCAAGTCGACATACGTGCATATAATTATAGCTGGTGACACTACCGTAGACAGTAGACCTTGCAGCGTGAAATTTAAGCGGATGCTTTCATCATCAAACATGTCGCGACTTCAGTTGCTGTTACTTATCATAAGAACAACAATCTCACTCTCATAGATACATAGGAGGTTCAGTGATTCGTTTTACAGACTTCAAGGACTTGTACAGGGAAGTAATTACAAAATACTTTGAATAGCAAACCATGTACGGATATGTACCATTTCCGTTCTGTGACGGTTTCAGTTTAGATGTCAGCTCGTCCACGTCAGCCGAGCGAAAGAGAAACCTCTTAGAGTAATGTTTGTTAATACAAACAAACGTGCTGTTTATAAGTGATAAATGGCTGTCTCGTTATCTTTCCTTACCAGCTGTTACTTAATAACTGCACTGCGTCGTACGTAATTCAGTTTCTCAAGCAGAAGTGGATGAGTTAAACATCTGAACAGAAACCATCGTAGACCGAAATCAGTACGTTTTTGGAGATGAGTTTCTATTCAAAATATTGTGCACTCACGCTCCTCTACAAGTCCTAGAAGTTTTCGATGACAATGTATATGCAAATAAATTCCAAAGCAGGGTGATACATACAGCTCAAATCTCTGCCCTGGCATGTCCACCCATGGCATAATTCTCATGACGTTCTCGCTACAATGTTCCAAACAGAAACCACAACTGATTTCATACGATACCTCGAAAACAGTAATTTACCTGAACTTACATCTGAGGCGCAATAAATTGTTTGGGGACGTCTTCTCCACCTTTCTTGGAGTTAAAAGAAAACGTTTATGGGCTTACTAACAAACATACATAAGTGTATGGCAAATACGCCCCCCTAAAGAGCGGAAAAGTAATTTATAAACCTACCCCTTGGCTAACTAAAGAACCAAAACGGCTCATGTGTCACACAGGGCATTCAAGCTACGCCCCTTGCTTGAAAATCATGTTGCGTACATGCAGAAGCGGAACAGATGGTTCAAATGGTTCAAATGGCTCGGAGCACTATGCGACTTAACTTCTGAGGTCATCAGTCGCCTAGAACTTGGAACTAATTAAACCTAACTAACCTAAGGACATCACACACATCCATGCCCGAGGCAGGATTCGAACCTGCGACCGTAGCGGTCACGCGGTTCCAGACTGAAGCGCCTTTAACCGCACGGCCACACCGGCCGGCAAGCGGAACAGAGTCAGTCAATTTGTGAGATACGCCAAACTGAGGCGTGACCATAAATTAATCGACCACAGAAATAAACCACCTGTCCTATGGGAAAATCCGGATGGTCTTGGTGTAGGCAAAGTAAAAGATGCAATTGATTCCAATGTCGCAAACGAAGAACTGAACCTGTGCTTCACGCTACTCACAGTCACAACAAAACCACAAACGAAACAGAAAGTCACTGATTACTTCGTGGGGGTAAACGACTGTAGAAATTAAAAATTCCATTTAAAGCATGTTCCTTGCAGTACCGTACCGTCGAAAAGGACATGCTGAACATCAGATCGCAATCTATTGGACATGATAGCATCACATTCCAAATGACAAAGCTTGTTAGTGACCCAATAACTCCTTAACCACAAGTGTTTTCGCTGAGGCCTGGACACAGAGACTAGTTAAGTCACTACCTCAAAAGGACGTTGCCACAACATCCTCTGATTATCGACATATTTGCGTTCTCCGTGCATTGTCCAAGACCTTAAAATATATAGTCCACGATCAGTATAAAACTACCTACCTACAAACAACCCACTAGGCGAATTCCAATAAGATTTCTGTAAACATCGCACGACAAAAAATGTTCAAATGTGTGTGAAATCTTATGGGACTTAACTGCTAAGGTCATCAATCTGCAAGCTTACACACTGCTTAACCTAAATTATCCTAAGGACAAACACATACACCCATGCCCGAGGGAGGACTCGAACCTCCGCCGGGACCAGCCGCACAGTCCATGACTGCAGCGCCTGGGCCGGTCGTTGTGGCCGAGCGGTTCTAGGCGCTTCAGTCCGGTACCGCGCGAACGCTACGGTCGCAGGTTCGAATCCTGCCTCGGGCATGGATGTGTGTGATGTCCTTAGGTTAGTTAGGTTTAAGTAGTTCTAAGTTCTAGGGGACTGATGACCTCACATGTTAAGTTCCATAGTGCTCAGAGCCATTTGAACCATTTTTTGCAGCGCCTGAGACCGCTCGGCTAATCCCGCGCGGCATCGCACGACAAAATCTGCCTTAATAGAGGTAACAGATGACCTGAAGCTTGTCATTGTTGCGTAAGAGGCAACTATCGTGAGCTTCTTAGACTTCCGCAAAGCCGTTATACTGTCGACTTGGACATTTTATCTGCCAAAGACAGCAACCGAAATTTCTCGCCATTCCTGACATCTCGCCAGCAATGCGTCATGTCCAGCACTGTAAAGTCACAATGGAGGCAGGTAGCAATCAGGTGTCCATAAAGATTTTGTTAGGTAATATAATCCTTTCACTGTACGTAAATGATGTGCCATCAGTTTTGTCCTACAGTAAATACCACATGTACGCTGACGACCTCCAGTTGCGTCATTGTGCAAAACTATCAAGAATCTCAGTAACGAACTATGTGGACTTCGAAATGGGCACAGCCTATGGGTTGAAGTTCAAACCATTCAAAACGCAAGCGGTACTGGATTGTCATTCTAGGCTCATTAGCCAGAAATACTGAAAATCCCCACCATCTTTAACCATAAATGGAACAAATATCAACTTATTTCTTTAGACAAAGAGACTAGGAGTAGTAATACATCTGTCTAAATTGGACTGGGCAGGTAACTATAATGTGCGAGAAGACATCAGCAGTTCTCCATGCTCCACAAAAATGTAAAAAGCTGCTCCCTCTTGATCAGAAACAGAAACCTGTACAGACACCTCCACTTCCAATTATTGATTACAGCAATGTTCTTCTTCAAGATCTTTCTCAGGAAAGCTCATAGCACCGGGAACTGATTACCAACGCCTGTGCCTGTTGCATCTGTTATGTTCAAATGGCCCTGAGCACTATGGGACTTAACATCTAGGGTCATCAGTCCCCTAGAACTAACCTAAGGACATCACACACATCCATGCCCGAGGCAGGATTCGAACCTGAGACCGTAGCGGTCACGCGGATCCAGACTGAAGCGCCTAGAACCGCTCGGCCACACTGGCCGGCCTGTAATGTTCGATGCCATATTTGCAGCTATCCTGGCTGCGTGCGGAAAAGGACAGAGATTTGCATACCCACTGTCTTCTCTGCTGTCGCATCAACGAACACAGTCCAACACATCTCTCCTCGATCTTAACGCTCTTATCTAAAAACATGGCAGAAACACCCGTTTCCATCAACGAAAAATCCTTTCTGCCCCAATCTACCGTTCAGCCACCATGTTGATGTCCTCCTCAATAGCACAAACCCGGCTCTCGAATAGCCTCCAGCTTGGGAATACAGTTAATGATATATTTACTAAACAAACAATAATGATTACAATTGTCCCTTTAGGCACTCATTACCCTTGTACATATTCCGTTCCGGTCATACCTTCATCTTTTTCCAGTATTCTTAGCTGGTGCAGTCTCCTTAAATTTCTTTTCCACAGAATTCACAATATCAGAAACATCTACCTTGTACAACTATAAATGTTTTTTATACCTGCAACTATCACTATTCTTCTTCTTCTTCTTATTTTTATTCTTATTACTATATCACTAGTATTGACAGCAGCCGCTGTTTATCAGTTCATAGTCAGTATTATTAACTCACATTTGCACTTCATACACTCATATCATTATAATACTATGTGTCATATTAAATTGTTATTTTTTAGGAAACTATGACGTAAAAATTTACTGCATGTGTGAAACCCTGTTCCGACGTAAGATAGGGAATGATGGTCATAATAATATCCGGTTAAATATACAAATAACTAAATTAAATAAGCTACATTCACCTAAGTACATACTGGGCCGTCCTCGAGAGTGCTAGACTGTAGAGCTGCATTGTGCTGCAAAATGTCCTTACGGTGAATGCCCACTCATCTCCCCAACTGCAGCCCTCACACCACCTCACCGGCCGCGGCTCACTGACCTGTGGAAGCAGTGTCATTATTTACTGAGGAGGCAAGATGGCGGTTCTCCCCAGTGTGTTGCCTGGGCCCACGTGTTGCGCGATGCAACGAAGCAGCTGCAATACTCTGTTTCTCCCTCCTGCCAATGAAATGTCATTCCAGATATCACTATAGTAGTGAAGCCTCCGGCTACCCCAGCACAAACGCTCGCTTCCCTGCGCCGTAGTGCCCTCGGTCAGTCAGGGCCGCCACACTACAGGCAACAGAAAGTGTCAAGTTGTGCATTAGCAAATGCAGGATACGA
Organism: Schistocerca americana; assembly: GCF_021461395.2. NCBI lineage: Eukaryota > Metazoa > Arthropoda > Insecta > Orthoptera > Acrididae > Schistocerca > Schistocerca americana. The sequence goes on from NC_060124.1 coordinate 562,297,693, forward strand.
CTTAATTGATACAGGGTTTTTCCATAAGAGCGTGCAAAAATGTAACAGGACATAGAGAAGGCTTCACTGAACAATTAGAGGCAGGGAGCCTGGGGCAGAGGAGCAAGCTTAAGCAGATATGGAAGTAAAATTCTATATTGTTTACCGCTTTTGTAGCGTTGCTGCTTTACAGTTAATTTACAACGAAAATGCGTACACGTTTGCCGGCCATTGTGGCTGAGCGGTGTTAGGCGCTTCTGTCCGGAACCGCGCTGCTGCTACGGTTGTAGATTCGAATTCAGCCTCGGTCATGGATGTATGTGATGTCCTTAGGTTACTTAGGTTTAAAGTAGTTCTAAGTCTAGGGGACTGATGACCTCAGATGTTAAGTCGCATAGTGCTTAGAGCCACTCGAGCCATTTTTTTTTTTTTTTTTGCGTATAAGTTTACTCGTACGGTTCTGTTTATTTATATGTACGAGGGTTATTCCAAAAGTAAGGTCCGATTCGCCGTAACTATTGAAATTTGGCGCCAATGACAAAACACGCATGCGCGCCGACTCCCGGCAAGCCTTGCGCGTCAAACGCCGCCATTCGCTTTGTTACTGTTGCTGAGTGTAGTTCACAGTGTCACTTTACAATGTTTAAGACAATTGATCAGCCCGCCGATTGTGAAGTAAGGGCAGTGATACGGTTTTTGTCTGCAAGAAACAATTCAGCGGCGGAAATCCATCGGCAGATTACTGAAATGTACGGTCCTAACATAATGAGCGACAGTAAAGTGCGCAAGTGGGTGCGAGCTTTTAATGAAGGACGGGATAATGTGCACGATGAACCACGGTGTGGCCGACCATCAGTGATTTCAGACGATTTGGTCAATGCGGTTGACAAAAAAATTCGTGAAGATCGCCGATTCACTATTACAGACGTAGACATGCATTTTCCGAATGTGAGTAGAACAACTTTGTACAGAATTGTGTCTGAACATTTGAAGTTTCACAAATTGTGTGCCCGTTGGGTTCCCAGGCTGCTTACTGAGCCCCAACGAATGAAAAGAATGGCTTTTGCTCTTGATTTTTTGGAGCGATATCATAAGGAAGGTGACAGTCTTTTAGACAATGTTGTCACAGGGGATGAGACATGGGTTTCTCACATCACTCCAGAGTCTAAACGTCAGTCAATGCAATGGCGTCACACGTCATCGCCAGTCAAGGTCAAGGCAAAGCAGACAATCTCAACACGTAAGGTTATGGCGACTGTGTTCTGGAATAGACGTGGAGTATTGTTAGTCGACTTTATGGAGAGAGGAACAACGATTAATAAAGCCGCCTACTGCGCTACCCTGACTAAACTTCGACGTGCAATCCAGAATAAGCGACGTGGTCTTTTGTCGTCTGGAATCTTGTTGCTGCATGACAATGCCAGACCCCACACTGCAAATGAAACGCAAGCTCTGATCAAGAAATTTGGATGGGAACAGATGGACCATCCTCCTTACAGTCCGGACCTGGCGCCAAGTGATTTCCACCTGTTCCGTTACTTAAAGGAGTTTCTCGGCGGCAAGCGCTTCGACACAGATGATGAAGTGAAAGAAGCAGTTAAGGACTGGTTATCGTCACAGGCGGCCGATTTCTATAACATGGGCATTCAAAAGCTTGTTGAACGATGTGACAAATGTTTAAATAAGTATGGAAGTTATGTAGAAAAATAGATAAAGATGTAAGGAACGTAAATAAAACAATTGTTTTGAAAAAACATTTTAGTTTTGATTTTTTTTTATAACCGGACCTTACTTTTGGAATAACCCTCGTATAATCTTTATTACCTGCAAGGAAACAAGGAGGTCGAGCCTCGATATGCTCTACCTGGACGTGTGAATGGCCACCTGAGCTTGAGGTTCGAGCAAAGAGTTCTACCTGAGTTGTTGGAGACCGTACAGTCGGCTGTTCGTAAGAGAATGTGGATACAACAAGACGGTTCACAGCCTCAGTCCAGTGTGGATATCCGCAACCATCACAATGCTGTGTTTCCTGGTCGCTGGACTGGAAGGATAGATCCTATTCCATGGCCTGCGAGGTCACCTGACCTAAATTCCCTTGATTGTTTCTTATGGGGTATCTAAAGTCACTTATGTGTGAGATCCCAGTGGATACGGAAACGTAATTAGTTGCCAAAACTGCAGTTGCGTGTGGTGTGATTCGAAACGCAAGATCGATACATGCCAGGGTGCGTCAGAATCTATTTCGCCGACGTCATGCTTGCATTGATGTTGATGGCCTTTAGTTTCAGCACACTTTGTATGATACAGTAGAAATGGTGCGTTCATTGTGTAAATGATACTATTTGCAGTTAATTGTAGCTAACGTAAATAAAAAAGTACGCAGTATTGTGATTTTGTTCCTGTTATCTCCTTAAGGTGGCTTCTCCGACCGCAGGTTCTTACCTGAAATTGTTCAGTGGAGTATCCTCTGTGTCCTGTAAAATTTTTGCACGCTCTCACGGAAACACCCTCTATAGTGTTGCAGTGAATAACCATTGGAATAGCAACAGGAAGCAGAAACCGTGAAGGAGATAACGTCGTAAGTCTATTCCGTTGCGTACACAACGAAACATACAGGTTTCGGTCTATATCTTAGCCCCCGGAGTAGACAACATTCCATTGGAACTACTGACGGCCTTGGGAGAGCCAGTCCTGACAAAACTCTACCATCTGGTGAGCAAGATGTATGAATCAGGCGAAATAGCCTCAGACTTCAAGAAGAATATAATAATTCCAATCCCAAAGAAAGCAGGTGTTGACAGATGTGAAAATTACCGAACTACCAGTTTAATAAGTCACAGCTGCAAAATACTAAAGCGAATTCTTTACAGACGAATGGAAAAACTAGTAGAAGCCAACCTCGGGGAAGATCAGTTTGGATTCCATAGAAACACTGGAACACGTGATGCGATACTGATCTTACGACTTATCTTAGAAGAAAAATTAAGGAAAGGCAAACCTACGTTTCTAGCATTTGTAGACTTAGAGAAAGCTTTTGACAATGTTGACTGGAATACTCTCTTTCACATTCTAAAGGTGGCAGGGGTAAAATACACGGAGCGAAAGGCTATTTACGATTTGTACAGAAACCAGATGGCAGTTATAAGAGTCGAGGGACATGAAAGGGAAGCACTGGTTGGGAAGGGAGTAAGACAGGGTTATAGCCTCTCCCCGATGTTGTTCAATCTGTATATTGAGCAAGCAGTGAAGGAAACAAAAGAAAAATTCGGAGTAGGTATTAAAATCCATGGAAAAGAAATAAAAACTTTGAGGTTCGCCGATGACATTGTAATTCTGTCAGAGACAGCAAAGGACTTGAAAGAGCAGTTGAATGGAATGGACAGTGTCTTGAAAGGAGGATATAAGATGAACATCAACAAAAGCAAAACGAGGATAATGGAATGTAGTCGAATTAAGTCGGGTGATGCTGAGGGAATTAGATTAGGAAATGAGACACTTAAAGCAGTAAAGGAGTTTTGCTATTTGGGGAGCAAAATAACTGATGATGGTCGAAGTAGAGAGTATATAAAATGTAGACTGGCAATGGCAAAGAAAGCGTTTCTGAAGAAGAGAAATTTGTTAACATTGAGTATGGATTTAAGTGCCAGGAAGTCGTTGCTGAAAGTATTTGTATGGAGTGTAGCCATGTATGGAAGTGAAACATGGACGATAAATAGTTTGGACAAGAAGGGAATAGAAGCTTTCGAAATGTGGTGCTACAGAAGAATGCTGAAGATTAGATGGGTAGATCACATGACTAATGAGGAAGTGCCCGCATCTCGTGGTCGTGCGGTAGCGTTCTCGCTTCCCACGCCCAGGTTCCCGGGTTCGATTCCCGGCGGGGTCAGGGATTTTCTCTGCCTCGTGATGGCTGGGTGTTGTGTGCTGTCCTTAGGTTAGTTAGGTTTAAGTAGTTCTAAGTTCTAGGGGACTTATGACCACAGCAGTTGAGTCCCATAGTGCTCAGAGCCATTTGAACCATTTTGACTAATGAGGAAGTATTGAATAGGATTGGGGAGAAGAGAAGTTTGTGGCACAACTTGACCAGAAGAAGGGATCGGTTGGTAGGACATGTTCTGAGGCATCAAGGGATCACCAATTTAGTATTGGAGGGCAGCGTGGAGGGTAAAAATCGTAGAGGGAGACCAAGAGATGAATACACTAAGCAGATTCAGAAAGATGTAGGTTGCAGTAGGTACTGGGAGATGAAGAAGCTTGCACAGGATAGAGTAGCATGGAGAGCTGCATCAAACCAGTCTCAGGACTGAAGACCACAACAACACGCTGTAAGTCTTCTTTTTGTTCTGTAGCCTAAACAAAAAGGTCTGCTTTATACAACACATCTTAGCCCTTGACTTAACTTTCAGTTAGAAACACAAATTAACTTCTGCTCGAGCGTAGTGTTCATTTATACCTGTAAAAATTTGTTGCTACTGTATCGATATCGGTCACCACCGCCTGGCATAGTTAAATCATAAGTTCTTCTCAGGACGCTGAAAAGTATATTAGCTACAGCTGAGAGAACAGATGTGGCGAAGTGAACGTTTTTATTCGTTTCTTATATCGAGGCCATATTCATCTTGTGATTCGAATATTTTGCTCTCTTCTGCTTCTGCGTTCCAGGCTACACGAATTATAAAGAAAGAGGTGGCACTGTGGTTCGCATGAATTTAGGGAGGCCAGCCATCTAGACTTACGTTTTCCATTATTTCCCTAAATCACTTGAGGCAAATTCCTGGATGGTTCCTTCGGAAAGGAAAATCCCTAATGATTATGCTGTCGACCTGACGTTAATACGAGGGTGAGTCAAATGAATACCTTAAATTTGTAACAACAAATCGAAATTTCGCTCCGTTATCCTGTAAGTTGGTAAGTGTGCTAGAAACAGCTTGCAGAATGGCCTGTAGGTGGCAGCATAGTGCGGATGCACACATACAGTCGCAGTATCAGTATAAAGATGGCCGTCCCACTTGTGACTTGCACCAGGGAAGAACAGCGTTCTGTTATTCGGTTTTTGCGTAGTGGAGGTGTGAAACCTATTGAAATTCATCGACGAATAAAGGTTCAGGACGGTGATGCATGTCTGTCGCAGCAGCAAGTCTACGAATGGAGTAGGAAGTTCGCAAATGGTGTGACTTCAGTGGAAGAGGCTGCTCGTCCAGGTCAGGCACGACGAGTTGTGACTTCACAGAACATTGCAGCAGTTGAAGCCATAGTGAAGGAAAACCGCCTGGGTGCAACGGCAGCTGACTCCTGAAATGAGAGAACGACGTGTTGACGCTTGTGAAGAACTGCTTCGGCACTTTTAACGAGAAGTTGATGGCTTCCTTGCAAGAACCGTTACTGGGGACAAAACCTGGGTTCACTTCCACCACCCGGAAACGAAGAGAGCGCGCAAGGAATGGCGCCATTCCTCATCACCAAACCCAAAGAAGTTTCGAACAGAACTATCAGCAGGGAAGGTTATGCTGACTGTCCTTTGGGACGAAAAGGGCGTCATTTTGGAGCATTACAAGCCTAGAAGGACTACTGTCACCAGTGCATCATACAGAGATCTCCTCAAAAATCAACTGCAGCCTGAAATCAAATCAAAGCGACGTGGATTGCTGTCAGCAGGTGTCTTTTTGCAGCATGACAATGCAAGACTCCACACTGCCCTACAACAGTTGCAACAATCACAGACCTGCATTTTGAGTATCTTCCTCATCCACCATACTCACCAGACCTTTCCCCAAGTGATTTCCAAATGTTTGGACCACTGAAAGACGCAATGGGAGGAAGGAAGTTCCGTTCTGATGAAGAGGTACGCCACGTGATGCATGAGTGGTTGCGAGGACTAACAAAAGAATTTTTTCCTAAAGGAATTTATGCATTTTGTAAGCGCTGGAGGACTTGCATTGAGCGTGGGGAGGATTATGTTGAAACGTGATACAGATTTGTACCACCTCTGCACAATAAATAATAATTAAAAAAATATGTAAGGTTTTCATTTGATTCACCCTAGTATCTGATAGGCCTTCTTTCGTCTCGTTCACGAACTGTAATTCTGCCTCATCTCCCTGTTTTCATCAAATTTATTCGTGTTATTCTTTAATTTGGTAACGTGTGAAGTATTAGATAAAATTTTCACCTTGATTATTCCTTCATTGTATTCCCAGACAATTTTTACCCTTGTCTTAATTTCTTGTTGTACCGTTCTGGGCAGGCCATCAAGATACACGTGTAATTCGCAAACAAGAATAATTTTGAACTTATTAAAGCACTGTAATGAAAATGGATGAGATGATCAATATGTTGGCTACAGATATTACTTTTCTTAGTTATACGAAAAACTGCTTGTCAAACTCGTAAGTACTTTCCGGTGTAATGTTTTCCCTCCAACGGGGTCAGTAGAGAAAATGAGGAACAAGTTTCATTACTTAGCATAATTGTGTTAGTTTACTCGCGACGGTTCGCAGTTTCGGCGAAGTAATGGAACTGCTGGACACAGCGCCAACAACCTAAGTTGAAGAGGCTATAAATTTTCAGGCGTTCTTGACGTGTAACAAGCGAATGTTTGCACTAAAGGGTCCACCGTGTATCTCCAATAATTTGCTAACTGGCGCGTGAACGAGCGATATGTAGGATGAACAAACAACGAGTTAAATTTCGCGCTTTAATGTGCAGTACCACTAACACTTTCTCACAGCAAGACATGTGGTGTGTCGTTGTAAATAGTATAACTATTCCCCAATCACGTTCCACTGACTCCTTCCTACACTCTGCCCCACAATTCTTTCCTGTTCCTCACTTTATCCAGTTATTATGTGCATGTAACATAGTCTGTGCCGGTCCTCATTTCCGTATTCTTTTACCTCTACATACTACATTTTTAATCTTTTGCTTTTCATACAGTTATGCAGGGTGTTGAAAAAACAATCCAATCGTTTAGGTGGTGATAGTATGCATCAAAACAACACCAAAGTCTCATAACCATAGGTCCTACAAAGCGTACGTTATGACTTATTGAAAGGGTACAACATTCTTCGTTATTCTTGTCAGAACAACATATATTTTGTAATAATAACTCAATTTCACTTAATACACCGAAGTCAGATACCAGTGTAGGAAGGAAGAACAATTTATTTATTTAATTGATCACATGTGCACTCCCACAAAATAAATCCCCATATCCAATTTGGTAAGATCTGTGAAAATAATGAATGTATGGTCATCTGCTAACCGCAGATAGTGAATGTGCAATACATGATCATCTTTTAGACGGTCCTTTGGTCACCTTTGGTGGAACCAAAGAGATGAAATATACCTGAGCTCTGAGCGCCTGAAATGTGGCTGACCAATACGGTAGCAAGGTGCTCCCCCACCTTGATGGAGGTGCGAGCAGGTAATATTAAGTGGATCGTAGAAATCTTCGGAAGTGACCAACGGTCACAATGAAACCACGTGTAGAAATTAGTTGAAATACTTCTGAGTGCTAAAGTAAAGCTGAATTACTGGCGTGTGTACTATAAGTCGGAAATATTTAAGAAATGGCGTGTGCAGGACTTGAAATTAGAGACGAGTACTTCCATGTGGTGAGTACTGTGTGAGTCTCAATCTGTGTATGAGACAAAGGATAAGGAGTAGTACTCGTCCATTGTATCAGTTGAGGACTTGCGTGTGTGATGAATATGTTCTTAATATTACTTTGCGTGTTACGTTTCCGTGTGATGCTTGATTCAAACTATAATACTCTGGAGGTGAAGCAAGGTGAGTCACTTGGCTTGCATTGCACAGGAAGAGGTGCGTATATCCTCCAGAGTTCATGGTAGGAAAGTAAAGTTACGAAGTGGGGCAGTGTCGTGTGAAACTGGGATGAATACTAATTGAAGTGGGAAAGCTGAAAGTGATGTAATTATAACGTTGTGACTATTCCTTGTGTTGTATTCCATGTTGCCAGTGTGGTGTATTTCATGTAATTTAAGTATGTGTGGTTTGCATGGGAGAGCAGTACGATAGGTTCAGAGGCAGTGGGTTATGCATATTACTTTTTGTACCGCTCGGTCTGGAGGAAATTTTAGTGATGATGGGTGTGAAAGTCGAAGTGTGAGATATAGCAAAAGATCCATCATCCTATCCAGAAAGTGCACTGTAGTGGTAGATAATTACGAGACCATAAGGTAGAGAGTCACCAATGTAAAGCCATGCCCACTGGGCGGAATTTCTCATGTGCAAATGTTGTAGAAAATGAAATGGTGTGTTTAGGTTATACAATTTATCGGAATAAAAAAGATAGTGAAAAGATAAAGTTTGGTGGCCTTTTCCTTCGAATAGTATGTTGTCATGATATCCAGAATTTATAATGTGTGCGCCATTCATATTCAGTGCGATGGCCATGTGTTGATCAAAGTCGTTGGGTAAGAAAGAAAATGTGGCATTGCCAGTGGGTAGTGAATAATCAGAGTTGTGAAAATTACTAACAGTTACATGTGTGTTATCCGTTTCCTTTGCGTAATATTCAAACAGGAGAATAATTTGTAACTTAATTGTGAGTACTAGAGCTCATGTTACTTAATAAATGAGAATGAATCCACTCGCTTGGCAGACCACTCATCTTGCAGGCCTGACTGCTTGATGCCACAGTATGAGCAAGGCATGTGGGTGCCTCTCATTATTTCGACCCTGCCAGGATTGTGCAGTTAGGGTTTGCGGTTAAGATTTTTTTTTGATGGGATTTGTCAGGATTTTTACGTATATTGTGATAGTGCTAAGAAGTAAAATTTTTTGTTCGCAATTTCTTTCTGGATTGGTGAGGATCTCTTATTTTTTATGTAATTGATTGCTACGTCGTCCAAGGCTGGAAGATTGTTGTATAATTTTTTTTTTTTTTTTTTTGCGTAATGTCCGTAGTAACTAGGTCGCAGTCGAAATGTGTAGTCACCATGGAGAAGATTGATTCTGGGGTGAACGTAGCAGTGGAGCAGGAAGTACGTGTCGACCTTGGGTTAATGAGCGAGAACGGCAAACCCTCGGAAGGGGCTGAATTGGTCACCGGACCGCGGCTAGGTGATCCTTTAGGTGGCGGGCTTTGTCCACAATCGGGGGCTTTTCCCGACGACGCGGGCGAGCCAGGACTAGGTCAGGTACACAGTGAAAGTATAGCTACCCTTTGCAAAGCTACGGTTTCTCAGGCGAACGAGGCGAGCGCACCGAAAGTAGCAAATGACAATGTGCTACTACAGTTTTTACAGAGGAAGGATAGAGATAATAAGGAAAGATTGAAAGCGATGGATAAAGATAATAAGGAGAGAAATAGGGAGACTAAGGAAAGATTGGAAGCGAATAAGGAAAGATTGGAAGCGATGGATAAAGACAGTACGGAAAGATTGGAGGAAATGGATAAGGGAAATAAAGAGGCAACGAGGACGCTTCACTCAGTTATCGATGAGCTTCTGCCCGCAGTTAATAATCGGTTAGATGAGGGGGAGAAGAATCTGGGTGCGTTGAGGCAAGTAGGAGACGTAGTGAAAGATAAAGCCAATAATTTTGAGGTACGAATAATTGCGATAGAGAGTGACATTACAGAACCTAGGGACGTGTTGCCAGATGAGCGAATCAAAGAGGTAGTGGAGGACTTACTTGCAGATAAACAAGGGGCATTAGACAGCATGGAAGCTCAAGTCAGCCGGCCGGAAGTGGTGCTAAATGAACACAAGGATGAAGTTGCGGAGGTAGTGGTCAGGATGAGTACGATTAGTGCAGATGTAGAAAAGATAAGTATAAGAGGCGAGACAGGCTCTGACAGTACGCAGTGAGAGGTTTATGCCAACCAGCAGGAGATACAATCACTATCACAGCTTAAAGAGGCGCAATTAGAAATAAGTAGGAAACATAGGGAACAACGAGCACAGTTGCAATTAGCATGGAGTAGCGAAGGTGACACACCACCAGGTAGATTGCAGAGGGAGGGGGAGATAAATTCGAAAAAAGAATATAGGCGGAAAGAGGAAGAAAAACTCAGAGAGTTAGAAGAACGGTTGTGTCGGATAAAAAAGGTGGCAAACCCCACTGGGTATAGTCCAAGGTCGGAAAACATAAATGCGGAAGAGGAATGTAGGAGGCACTTCGTGTCGGTACAAGCGTATACTTGTTTTCCGGATCTTGATAACTATCAACATCCATGCCTGTGGCTGTCTCAGTTTCAAGATTCATTACCTTCATCGTGGGAACCGCTCCTCAAAATGAAGTTTGTGTGTAACCATTTGAGGGACGAGGCTAGAGCGAAAATGCAGGAAGCTATTAAAGACTGCATCAGCTACAAGAAATTTTGTGACAAGTTTTTAAATGAATTCTGGTCGAAAATTAAGCAGGACCAGGCTATTCAAAGCATATTGATGATGCCAAATTGTAACGAAGGTGGTGTAAGAGATCCAGTGGCGTGCTATCAGGAAACGGTGAGACGAAATAGGTATTTGGATGTGCCATACGAACCTCGGGAGCTCATTAGGATCTCTATAACGAAGTTGCCAGTGAAATTGCGCAGAGATATAGCGATAGTAGGCAGAGGCTTGGACGATTCTGCATCATTTCAGCACTTGTTACAGGAACGCTGGGTAATGAGAGCAACTTTGTGAACGGAGACACGACTCATAGGTCAGATAGTGTCGAGGATAGGAACGGCAGAAACTATCAGAATGATAGGAGAGCATGGAATCCTGGCATTTCATTCTTGTCGTAATGGATTGAAGGATAGGAGAAACTAATCCAACATATCAGCCCTTAGCATCTTGCCTTAAAACACATACCGCTGGCACTGAAAATTGTCTATGTAGCAGACATATTCTACTGATATGTACGAATGCAAATACCATACTTCTGGTCATAGAATAAAACACCTGTAATGGCATCTGTTAGGCTGGTCAAGCCGGCCGAAGTGGCCGTGCGGTTAAAGGCGCTGCAGTCTAGAACCGCGGGACCGCTACGGTCGCAGGTTCGAATCCTGCCTCGGGCATGGATGTTTGTGATGTCCTTAGGTTAGTTAGGTTTAACTAGTTCTAAGTTCTAGGGGACTAATGACCTCAGCAGTTGAGTCCCATAGTGCTCAGAGCCATTAGGCTGGTCTCTCGGAGGAAAACGACATGAAGACTTACAAAAATTTGCAAATTTTGATTTGGAACACTAAATTAAAATGACTGTTTCCCCAAAAACCAGTTGCTAAAAATGTTATGTAATAAAGCCAATGAGTCCAGTTTAACTAGTGCGATTTTACTACAGCAGGTAGTTAACACGTAATGTAAAAAGTCAACATTGTGATCTGTATGGCATGGGGTACATTTATACTGCTGTTACAGGTAACTTCAGCAATGTGATCGAAGTTTATAGATTAGCTGCCATCTGATCTATAGTATGTCATTGTCGTGGTGACAGTTATAATGAAGTGCTGCATATGGTTGTTCGGAATCTGATGTTAGGGAAAGAGGCCACTAGGACCAAAGTTTCTAACACTTGTGCTGCCTCTTTCTACCAGCTTGTATATTCTCTGCACACATTTAATTTACATGTAAGCACAGATTCCTAACTACCAAATACTTTACTGTGTATAGCGGACCATTCAGAGTGAGGCGGATTGTCCATGTAAATGCTGTACTGATTGATACGATCAAGGGGAAACGATCGCGTGGGCTTCATCACATTTCTAACATCAAATTATGGAAAAGTTACGGATAGATCGAAAGTAGGCAAGTTATGGTAGATAGTCAGTGTATTTATTTGCGGTGTGTAACCTTGTGCAGGGTCAAATCGAACATAAGAATTTTCAGGCGGGATGTCAGGAAGTACGACGGAATAGACTGGTCGAATGAGTATTGAACAGGAGTCGACAGAGTGGTGTATGTACGTATTCTTTGTCATATGAATAAGTATCAAGCATAAACGACGTGATGAGTAATGAGTGGATAAAGATGGTAGATAGTGAGAGAAGCGACGTGATAAATAGTAGTTGATAAAGGTGATATTTAAGGAGAGAAGCGACGTGAAGCAGTATGATTAATAAAGAGAGATTCGACGTGATGATACAGTGGTAAATAAAGGTGAGTAGAATTAATAATGTGGAGACGTGTTAGATGTATGTTACAGAGAGGCCTGTGTATGCTGCAATCGAGATTGATGCCAATGGCGAAGGAAGACCAGGATATGGTGGAGTAATGAACGGACGGAGAGACGAAATACGAATGAAGAGAGGAGGACAACTGCACAACGTGAATGCCGTAAAGGGAGTATGAGATCCAGATGGTGAACGTTGTGGAATACTGACGTAAGATGTAGTATAAGTGTAAATCTAATTTTTACCATAACATTTGCAATATGGTAAAAATAATATTTTTTGTTGTTGTGGAAGCCTGGTACCAGTATAACTAATCAGAACAGTACCAAGAATGTGTACAGTTACTTTGCAGGATGAATAATTTGTGTATTTTTTGTTCGCAATTCTAAGTTGATATTTAGCAGGATGAATAATCGGTAAAGTGAATGCAGAGGTAAGACGATGGAGAGAGGTGCCAGAGTGAAAGGATGTAATCGGAGACTGGAATGCTATCTCCGAAACAACTCCATGTGTTACGTGGTTGAGTATAAGGGAGCAAAGGTATGGTATGTTGTCGTGAGTGTGGTGGTGTTAAGGTTAGCTGACTTCTAGACCTATTCTGTTGATGTATTAATGGATTGAATGAGAAGGAAAATGTGGTGTCTGTTGAGTGAGAGTCGTAGAGTAGTGTGATCAATGCGTACACTCCTGTAAAGGGGATGCTACCGATCTATAACAATAACATTATTGTGCTTTATTGTTTGATGTCGATGAACCTTGATGGCAGGCCAGGATATGACGTCATGTGGATGGTACATACATGTCCTAGAAATGTTATTGTGTATGTAATAAAAGGTAAAATATGTGAAGAGATACTAACTTCTGTCTGTCACAAGCACAAAGGTGAATTGTATGTTGTATATTTAGAGTCATCAGTTTCTAAAAATTTTTGTTGTCTTAGGATGTTAAAGTAGTTTACTATTTAACATTATGTGGTAGGTAATTGTGAGCTGTATAGATTGTTTCTTATTTTTTTGTTAGAACACTTTCAAGGAATATTAATTTCAGGCTGGTACAAGCACAAAGGTGCATTGTATGTTGTAGATTTAGAGTCATCAGTTTCTAAAATGTTTATTGTGTTAGAATGTTAAAGTAGTCTGCTATTTGATATTGTAATTATGAGCTGTATAGATTGTTTCTTATTCCTTTTATTTTTTTTGAACACTTTCATGTTTTGTATGAGGGACGACAGGTACAATCAATAGCTTAAGTTTGGGCTGTATATAGAAAAGGGCTAATGTTGATGTTGTATGTGTAGAAAACTAGGGTGGATGATTTTATGTTTTTTAGAACAAAGATTCTTTTATTACCAATGTATCTAATAGATCATACATGTAATCAATGAGGATTTAAATACTGTAAGAGTATCCTTTTGTCTGTAATGTTGCGAGATGCACAGAAGGGTCTGACTGATTGGGTGCCGTAGTGCTGAGGTGCTATGCAGAAGCGACCGTCCGCATAAGAATGCAGGAGGCCAAGCTGACCTCGCCATGGGAGAGGCGACAGAGCTGCAGGGCTTCCCACTCCACTGTCGGTCGAGGTACACTCCACGTGCCTGCTACAATAGGTCAACGGACTGGGGTGACACACACCTACCACTGGCCATTCATAAGTTGCGCCACCCTTACGACTAAAGACAGTATCCCACGGAGGCAACAGCGGGTGGTTCTTCCGCTCAATGGCTGGCGCGGAGGCGGCGCGGAGGCGGCGCGGAGGCGGCGTGGAGGCGGCGGGAGGCGGCGTGGAGGCGGCGCGACGGTAGAATGAACGAAGTGTGGCATAGTCTGGCGGGGATTTTTTAACAGCAACTATTAACTAGTACTGGACTGTGGAGCCTTGGAAACAGGATGACTGCTTGTGTGTCTCAATAAGGTGGAAAGTGAAGGACTGGTGTTTCCACGTTGTGAGTGGCGGAAAAGATTTTGTCTTTAGCAGACTGGACGATTGTCTTGTTTTGTCTTGACCACTGAACGATGGTATCCATAAACTTTTGGCAGTGACTTGTTAAGTGTGTTTTGTAAATTGCATGTGGTACGCTTGGTATACTTAAAGAGGACAGTTGTTTGGTGACTAATTATTGTATGAATGCAAGAAAATAAAGTGGGACATTGACATTTGGATTTGCAGTAGGAGACATTTCTTTAATTGGTGCAGGAATAAATGCTGTTTGTTGGAACTTAAGACTTAATTACACCATGAACTGAAAGGGCAGGACTGCGGATAATAGTAGTCGCAGAACCATTTCTGGACGACCAGATGCGTGTGGATGGTACTCTGAGAGTGGCTATGACATTTGTGTTTAATGTGAGGTACACTTTACTGTTCAGTGTGTGTTCAAAATGCCGATTTGAGTGACCTAAAGACTTTCGTCCGGGTAACCATGGGAGAGCTTTGACATCGAGACAGTGTTTCCAGGAAAACAGTCAGCAAATTTTTGACCCCAAGAAAATCACAGAACGAAATGATTCTGTGTGACTCGCAAGACAGGGAATAATGTATTTGTATTTGTAACTGTGTACATTTTTATATATTTTTTTCCTGAAGGGGCAGCAAGTGTAATTCTATTTCATTAATGTATGTGTTTAGAATAGTTAGTGTGCTTTTTTTTCTGGGTTATCAAGTTCACATAGCATGTTTATTAGAATATTTGGTACAAAGATGCTTTAATTATTAGCCAGTGGCATAATACTAATGTAGCGGCTCTTGTTGCATTGGTCAGTAAGGTTGTCACAGGGGACAAGTTTGCATTGCACAACAAATATCGGCATTAACTGATGTATTTTGATGTCGTGGACAGTAATAATCATGTTGGCGTGTTGACTGAAGCTACTTATTTTCATTATCACAGTGGTGATATTTCACATTGAAGTGTAATGGAGGCTAGTCAAAATGCAAATTCTTGTCGTCTAAATATGTAACAACAGAGAAATGAGCAGTAGAGTAAAATATGAGAGCTACGGGTGGATTCAAGCACTTATTGCTAACTATTTACTGCGTGTATTGATCAAGGTTGATGGACTGACTAGCTCAGCAGCAGGTATTTGTACTGGTGGACAAGGATAATGTTTAAACTCACAGTCGAGTGGTGGTGGTAATTGCTTAAGTGATGATAATTAATGAGGTATGACATGATGTCTTAGACAGACTATATTATGTAACCAACACGTAACTTGTGGTATATTTCATTGTTTTTTTTCTCAGTTTAATTTCTTGGTATGTTTGATATACATTTTAGAGTAATGATATGGAGCCTGACATTGTACATGTCACTAGTGTACGCAATTTTTTTCTTTTGTTGATTTTGTTTTGTATTTAGACATTACTGTGTAAAGATTTTTACCCCTCAATTTATGAATGTCAGATTACTTGCTCTGCATTTGGACGGTGAGATATTTAAAATTTCACGAGTACAATTAGTATTTTTTTAATTTGCTATAGAATTAGTGAAGTCTGGATTACTCCTAAAAATAACAGAGATCCCGGTAATGAGCAAATTCTTATCTCACCATTATTTTTTTTCTTTGTATGATGTAATGTTTTATTTGTCATTTGGATTGATATAAATTTGTATTTGTACATTACTCCAGATTGTGGAAAGTACAATAATGCAACAACTGTGTCAATAATTTGGTAAAGTAAAAGCATTTGGTCGTCTATTTGAGGTCACCAGGGGCTAAGGTCTCATCATGGTTATTATGATGACTTGCTACGTTTGTTCAAATACAGTTTTCTTAAAAATATGTTCGGAACTACCCTTGTATTGCAAGGATAGGGCCGTGCCATTTTTTTCTGCATGGGTAGCCGGTGGTGAAAGGGTACAGTACCACCCGACATTGAAAATAGGTACAATATTCTTCGTTATTCGTGTCAGAACAACATATTTTTTGTAATAATAACTCAATTTCAATTAATACATGGAAGCCGGATACCAGTGTAGGAAGGAAGGACAATTTATTTATTTAATTGATCACATGTGCACTACCACAAAATAAATCCCTATATCCAATTTGGTCAGATCTGCGAAATGAATGAATGTATGATCGTCTGCTAACTGCAGATAGCGAATGTGCAATACATGGTCATCTTTGAGATGGTCCTTTGGTCACCTTTGGTGGAACCAAAGAGATGAAATTTAACCGAGCTTTGAGCGCCTCAAATGTGGATGACCAATACGGTAGCAAGGTGCTCCCCCACATTGATGGAGGTGTGAGCAGACCTGAAGAACAACCATGTTTCAGCAGTTTGCCGCTGGATCTTGTGTTGGTAAGACCTGTCTTAGGTGTGCTCCGTAAAGACAAAAGAGTGGAGAGAATGGTATGCATGTGGAATACTTAAGAGTAGTTTAGAATAATAATTTCTCTACTTCAGGAACTTTTGTGGGGAGAATTAAATGTCAGGCAGGTAATAATAAGGGGATCGTAATAACCTTCGGAAGTGACCAACGGTCACAATGAAACCACGTGTAGAAATAAGTTCAAATACTTCCGTGTGCTAGAGTTAAGCTGAATTACTGGCGTGTGTACTATAAGTTGGAATTATTTAAGAAATGGCGTTTGCAGGACTTGAAATTAGAGACGAGTACTTCCACGTGGTGAGTACTGTGTGAGTCTCAATCTGTGTATGAGACAAAGGATAAAGGAGAAGTACTCGTCCAAGGTATCAGTTGAGGACTCGCGTGTGTGATGAATATGTTCTTAATATTACTTTACGTGTTATGTTTCCGTGTGACGCTTGATTCAAACTATACTATTCTGGAGGTGAAGCAAGGTGAGTCAGCCGTCTATCCAGCAACGCCACTTAGCTTGCATTGCACAGGATGACGTGCATATATCCTCCAGAGTTCATAGTAGGAAAGAAAAGTTACGAAGTGGGGCAGTGCCGTGTGAGACTGGGATGAATACTAATTTAAGTGGGAAAGCTGAAAGTGATGTAATTATGACGTTGTGACTATTCCTTGTGTTCTATTCCATGTTGCAAGTTTGGTGTATTTCATGTAATTTAAGTATGTGTGGTTTGCGTGGGAGAGTAGCAAAATAGGTTCAGAGACAGTGGGTTATGCATGCTACTTTTGTACCGCTCGGTCTGGAGGAAATTTTCGTGATGATGGGTGTGAGAGTCGAAGTGTGAGATATAGCAAAAGATCCACCATCCTATCCAGAAAGTGCACTGTAGTTTTAGATAATTACGAGACCATAAGATAGAGAATCAACAATGTAAAGCCATGCACAATGGGCGGAGTTTCTCATGTGCAATTGCTGTAGAAAATGTAATGGTGTGTTTAGATTATACAATTTATCGGAATAAAAAAGATAGTGAAAAGAAAAAGTTTGGTGGCCTTTTCCTTCGAATAGTATGTTGTCATGACATCCAGAATTTATAATGTGTGCGCCATTCGTATTCAGTGCGATGGTGACGTGTTGATCAAAGCCGTTGGGTAAGAAGGAAAATGCGGTATTGCCAGTGGGTAGTGAATAATCAGAGTTGTGTAAATTACTAATAGTCAGATGTGCGTTATCCGTTTCCGTTGCGTAATATTCAAACAGGAAAATAATTTGTAACTTAATTGTGAGTACTAGAGCTCATGTTACTTGATAAATAAGAATGAATCCACTCGCTTGGCAGACCACTCATCTTGCAGGCCTGACTGCTTGATGCCACAGTATGAGCAAGGCATGTGGGTGCCTCTCATTATGAGATATGAAAACTTGTTTGCAGGAGGTGCTCTAGTGATGTCATCCATTACACTGCATTACTTGTCTCACTACAAACGACTACCCGATAGTTAACGTTACTTACAACTCATGGCATGGAACACTGCTAGGCAGGTTGCGAAAATGAGCAACGTTGTTGCATTGGCACTCCGTTTCGTATCGGGGTCAACAGCGTGATGGGATACCGCCTTGCAGTATCGATGTAGACATTAAGTGGCTCAGGGTTTTCACTGAGTTGTACCACTATTGATTTTACTGTAGCCTTGTCAGATCTGTTTACGTTCGCGTACATGTCTCCTAACTCCGGGTGCTTACTTACAGGTGACGTTTAAACTACATGTTATTGTAATGTTTGTGGCACTGTGCAACACGTTTTCTCTCTTGAAGACACTATGACACAACTCAGAAATTTAGGCCTTTTATTCCACAAGGAAAATGGCAGACACGGTTTACTGCTGTAGTTTAGCAGATGGAGTTAATCTGAGAGCCCGTAACACGTACATTGAACGATTTCCAGCTGGTAGCACCAGAGGAGATTTCGGAACTAATCGAGGATTTTGGGTAATTCGCCTTTTTTTTTTGCTGCACCTAGATGTTGCTTGCTTGCTCACTGGAGGGATTTTGTCAGATTTGTGTACGCATACACAGAAATTCATTCCTTTGTTGCGACCAGATTGCAGACATTGTAGAAGAATTAGGATCGTTTTTATTTATTTTTGCAACTAAAACTGTTCAAGGAAAAGAAAGGTCTGGGTAAACTGTGTCAGTGGGTGAATCTCCAATTTTCAGAATATAGTGCATTAAATGTGTAAATGTTTTAATTCATTCCTTTCATTTTTTACACTGCGTAAGGTTTGTTGACTATACACCTCCTGATCATTTAATTTCCATAAAAAAATAAAACAAAGGAGTGGTTGTATCAGAAGTTGTGAGCATGCATTGCACTCTACATGCATCGCAGTATTTCTTTTGAATTATTTTAGGAGATTCCTGGATACTATATATTTATGCACTTGTAGCGGCAAGATGAGGTAAGTTGTCTCTAGCGTGCAGGAGCATTGCAGTATAATTGTTAGGACACGTTAGGGATTATTTTAAAAAATCACAGTCAGATGCTAGAGAATTGCTTTATCATGAGTTATAGGAAGAATAATTAAATTCTGTTTTTATTCTCTGTCAGGTACTGTCATGTCCGATAGTACTAGGTCCCAGAAAATGTTTGAATACTGACGTGTAGGAATAAGGGTTTTCATAATAGAAGTTTATCAAACGATAAAAATGCTTCACTAGACTGCCTGCCTAAAGAAAATGTATGGGTAATGGCAATATTGTCAGAGATACAGGTTTACACATTTCCATACGTCTTTCACGGACAAATAAAAATGGTAAAAAGCTTTCAAGCTGTTCAGCTGACTGTTCCAGCGTCTTGGGAAAAATGTTCCGTAGCATCTAACAAAGTATACAGTGGAACGCCCCGTTCAGTTCGCACGCCTGAAACGGAGGAGCACGCTCTTAGTGCAGCGGGCGAGAATCCTGGAACCATTGTGCGACGAAGAGCAGCAGATGAAGGTGTTAGTCATCCTTTTGGTCTCGGAGATATTTCATGATCAGTTATTGTATCCGTACCACGTTCAGTGCGTCCAGGGCGTTACGGGAACAAGACCATCGTGCCGGAGTGCAGTTCTGCCAATGGTTCTTACGGTAATGCGATGCCGATCCACCATTGGTCTCCAAGACTTTGTTTATTGATAAGGCAGGGTTTACACGAGATAGCATTGTAAATTTCTATAATCAGAATGCATGGGCCACGGGAAAATCCCCATGCGATTCAAGAAACAAGGCATCAGGATCGAGTCTCATTCAATGTATGAGTAGGTGCTCGTGGCAATAGATTATTAGGGCCATACGCGCTACCCCAGAGATTGGCCGGAGCTCCTTATTACCGCTTTCTGTGGAACTTACTGCCTATCTTGCTGGAGAATGTGCCGTGTCAGGGCAAACTACAGATATTGTTCATGCATGATGACGCACCAGCACATTTTCTCTGCATTGTGCGTTGGAACCTGACTAGGACGTATGAAAACCGGTGGCTTGGCTGGGGAGGTCCCATAGCTTGGCCTGTTCGCTCCCCGGACCTAAATCCACTAGACTTCTGGTTATGGAGAGACATGAAGCGATTGGTCTATGCCACTCCAATAAGCGATGTACAGAAACCACACAGTCGTGTCCTCCGTGCATCTCAGCACATTCAGAACCAACCAGGGCGATTTCAAAAAGTGCCTGAGTTCTTGCTCCGAAGAGCAGACGCCTGCACCAAGATGAATGGACATCATGTTGGGCACCACCTCTAAACAAGTGGTCTTATGTCAGAACGTATGCTTTGTAGGACCCATGGTTAAACGACAGTTTTTCCTGTTTTGATGCGCACCATCATCCCCTGAAGTATTTGATAATTTTTTCAACACCCTGCATTGTCATAAGTGGTCATATATCCTGGGAAAACAAACCTTTTACACAGATTTAAACTCTCACTCACGTTGTGTGGATTAACAGTTTATTCTTAAGTTATCTGCGGATGCCTTATAAAGCTGAAAGCCTATTCACAACGACGTATGTAATAAATATTTTTTTGGAAACACAACACTGTGTACTTCCGTTTCAATTTACCTATGTACCGACGGAATATTCCGCAAAATAATGTGTGACAGGCTGTAGACAGCAAATGTTAGTAAAGGTAGAAATTGAGAGAAAGAAACAAGTGTTTTCCAAGACATTTTGGATTGGCAACCGGATGGTGTCTTTATCATGCCACCATATTTTGGTTAAGAAGCAAAATAACCTTCAGTGGAGTTTTCAGTTGCAAAATTCCTCCAGAAGTTGCAGCCTAGTAACCAGCCGAAATACTTTGGCAGGAAGTACACAGCTCCCTGTATTCATCTGGAAATCTCATGAAATACTCATCATACGTAGAAGACTTTAAGATGCGCATTGATGTATTTTTTGAGTGATTCCACACCGTCAGCAACTATCAATTTTCGGTTGAAACTCGGGTCATAGCTGCTAAGAATGTTTTGAACGTTCCCATGTCGTTAAGACACAACGCCTTTACAGCAGACACATGTTGCTAATATTTTAACTGACGTGATACTACCTTTCTACTCTTTGTGGAGTGTATATGCTTTGCTACACAGAGCCATGAGGGGTAGTATTTGCCATTAAGGTACTTACTAGAGTTTTGGATAACCTGATATGTTCTCCGTACAACTCCTGACACGGTGGTTTCTTCGGTTACTCTAAGTAACTTCAGGTGTGTGTTGGGAAGCCGTTGTTTCAACCACTGTGTACTAGATATAACCATAACCAACCACACTAGTCCAACTAAAGCTAGCCAAATTTCCATGCCAACACAGGTTGCAAGTACTGGTGGGTGTAAAGCACTAAAACTCCAGATAAATATTCGCCGTGTATTGAAAGCTTCCTTGACTGCCACACTATACTTGGTTCTGGGGAAAATTTCTCCGGCTCTCTTTGGACGACAGCGAAGGAAATGTTCACATTCCCATAGATTTGGAATAGGTATATTACAAACTTATCGTGTATGTCAGTGAAATGCACAGATGCGGGCTACTAATAATGGTAGTAGCTGCTGCGTGTATTGCAGAAACTACGTGGTGAATGAAGTCTGCCGTGGATTCGGAATAAAGGTAGGATATTTATGTGTACCTTACTATAACACGTGTCGACATTGGTACCTTGCTGATGGTACAAAACGTATAAAATGACCGTTCTGACGTTTTCAGCACACGAAATAATGATCAGTATTTTTAACATTTGTTTAAAGTCAGTTTTTCTGGAAGGAAGTGAAAACGAAACGACAAAACCCTCAGTTTAGAAAGGGCCAGTAAACCAATTACCAGCAAAGACAGGACACCAAAAGCGTGGATGGTGAACCAAAAGATATTAGTTGTTGACTGAGAATATTTGCAGCAAAGCCGCAGAACTCACGTCTTTTCTTGAATGCAGTCGTCTCCGACACATCATATTACGAACTGTGATTTGGCTGAAAGCTACAGCAGAGATCGCGGAATTTATCAACACATGGATCATGAAATGTTTATAGTAACATGGAGCACAATAAATTTCAACTTTGCAGTGGTATGGAAAAGAGTAAATGGGGCGTGTGGACTTGGACTGATAATCGGACGTAATTTTCTGGCCATCGATTTCAGGCAAAATGCCGGTAGAGTCATTCACATATAGCGTGAGCTGGATAGCCTGACCCTAAACACGTCATAGTAGTAGCTAATGATTTTAATTTGGCTACTTAATAATGGAGACGAGAAGTTTCTATAGGGGTCTGCGGCCACGATGCTCTTAGAGACAACATTTTCTTTCTAAGTCGGATTTTATTTTTTCAATTATGCGTTTCAGCGAAGTGCCATCATCAGATCAGTGCAATGTATTACCGAGTAAGATCATGTATTACTTGACATAATACGGTGTGTTCACCACGTAAGTTACTGACATATGTAATACATTGTATTGGTTATTTATGCTACTGACCTGTTTTACGTAATATGTTTTATTGATTCTTTAATTTACTGATCTGACGAGAAGCGTAATTACAAGAAACAGAGAGTCGACTAGAGAAAAACTTTTTGTGTATGAGTTTGCCTGCTATCAATTTTGAGACTGTGCTAACTTTATCCGCAGGAAGGACAATAGTCCTGCGAAACAATACTAAACGCAGTTTCAAATAACTATTCTGACAGTCCTCACTCGAAAGAACGATTTCAGCCTTCTTGACTGGAATATACGGCGAGTCTTTTCGGAAGGGTTACCAGTGAGAGAGAAATATGCCACCATGATGCTGTTACTGCGACGATGGTCATCAAAGATATAAATACCATTGAGGAAGCTGAATGTAGCACACATGCCACATGCAAATTTAAGCCCAGTTATTGAAAACTTCAAAGATATTACATTCCAAATACACCCGTGATACCTAGGACCATTTTCCATGTATAGGAGGATAGTGTAACGATATTACGAACTTTAATGGATGATGGGGAAGGATAAATGTATGAACTTGAGCTTAAGGGTCCTGGCTGCAAATGACCTTGTCGAAAGTCGTTATGGTATCTCTGACAGTGGAATACATTGTTCTGTTGTTACTGAGATTTTAGGATAGGCAACTTTCGGAGGTGACAGTATGGACTAAGGCAAGAAAAAATTTATTATATACATGGGTTCTAAAATGTGTACCCTAAGAGCATTTCTTTCCTGGTTTGGTCGATACTACCACCTCTGACAGTTGCCTAATCTTAGCAACAATAGGAGCGGTACATGTGTTCCACTGTCAGAGATAACAGAACGGTTTTCGCTTACAATTTTCGACTGCATGTGGTCAAAATATACTCTTCCATGTGCCCTTACAAGGTCATTGTAAACCTTCTAGCACATACCTGTCCCAGTACCCGTAACAGTCCTTTATTGTCAGTTGGTATATTTTCAGATTGTAGGATAATTCTTCAGTTTGCTCTGTCGTCAGGTAACATATATTGTCTTTTTATCTCCAGAGGGAGGAAAAGAGACAGGAGATATGAATGGTAAGAGAGAGAAAATGGCAGTTAAAGAGAAAGGGAGATGGATGGAGACAATAGCAGTGAGAGCCAAAGAGAGAGGAGGTAGTGATTGTGAGTTTTCCCCCATCCCCCTAGGGGACAATGGTGGTTGGAGAGAAAGACAGCAGATAGTAAGCGAGAAACAGACAGTGGCAATGGGGGAGAATAAGAATGGAACAATTACATTGGGACAGAGAGACAGTGAAAGTGGAATATATATATATATATATATATATATATATATATATATATATATATATATATATATATATGATCAATGGCAGTGAGAGGGAGATGCCTGAGTATGAAGGTCTGATTACAAAGAGAGACTGGAGAAAAGGATTTAGAAAGTTTTGTGTTAGAATGCGTACCCGAGCCAACATTTTGGCGATGAAGACGAAATATATTGTGGCAGCTGGTCCACCACTTTTGTGTCAGAGTGTTTTAAAGAGTAACATATTCATGTTTTTTGTACTCTGGCAGGTGCGTTTTCTGCTGGCTGCTTTTACTTATATATCACAACGATATTTTTTGGATCTGCTTTGATTGTGTTGCAATAGATAGTTTCCTTCGAGATGTTTCTAGATGTTGTTACATAGTACGAGGGTTGGAACTTAAATAGTGGCAACTACTTATTCACAACGGATACAAAAGAGTTACATTTTTGCACCTATTACTGTCCTTCCAAGTAGTCAACAGCGTTGTGTAGAACTCGTTGCCAGCGATATGGAAGGGGTAGTATATCATTAGCAGAGCCTGTTCTGTTGATGGTGCGAATGATGTGGTCTACCGCCTCTCGCATCTCTGAAACAGTTCTGAAGCCGGTGCCACGAAGCCAAAACTGAAACGCCAATCCAACGAATGACGTCATTATGGGTCGCCGCGTAAGTCGACACTGCGTCAGTGCCCCAGTTTGGTGAAAGTTATGGTGATACTCATATAGGACTCTGATGGTGTTATCCTAACGCATTGCGTTCCTCCACGGCAGATCGTCAATGCACAGTACTACTGTTCGTTTTTGGAGCATCACCTGCAGCCAGCTTTGCGAAAGAAGCGGCGACACTTCCTGCGCAACCCACCCATTATTTTGCACAACAATGCGCGGGCGCATACAGCGCAAGCTGTGGCTGCTCTGTTCTGTCGATGGGACTGGGAAGTACTGTACCATCCACCATATTCCCCGGACTAAAGTCCTTGTGACTTTGATTTGATTCAGAAGACGCAGGAACCACATTGTGACATTCGCTTCAGACCTGTTCCAGAGATTCGACAGGCAGTAGACCGCTCCATTCGCATCATCAACAGAACAGCCTCTGCTAACGCTATACTACACCTTCCACGTCGCTGCAACGCTGGTGACTACTTCGAAAGACAGTAACAGGTGCAAACAGGAAACTTTTGTATCTGTCGTGAACAAATAGTTACCACTATTTCAGTTCTAACCCTCGTATATGTTCCAGAAGCATACTAGAAATCAATGTGAACGATATGGGTCTATAATTCAGCTAATTTCCTCCGTTTTTTTCTTCACTGAAGCCCGATCACTACTTTGACGGGAACAGAAATACAGCAACTGCGAAAGACACCAGTCTGTTTCTTTGTTGCAAAAAGCAGGTTCTCCCAGCAACAGTTTATTTACTTTGCATCCCGCTACAGAAATAAAGTTTCCGGTCTTGTCAGTACGAGATGGTGCTTTCGAGTGCACGTTTCGAGTAGTAAGGAGATAACAGCTTTCGCAGCCAGACATGAAGTGCAGCGTTTTATTAGCCTAGTGGTTTCCTTTCGCAAGTTTGCCACTCGTGAGTTTCACAGCATTAGAAAAACGGCGCAGCTAGCTACGCACCGCTTCGCTGGATGTTTATGTTGGCACCGGGAGGCGTCCCAACCGAGTTCACCGTGTCCTTCGCTTCCAAAGAAGCAGTGACTCCAGGGAGCCAGACAAGGACGGGAGCGAGAGAGATACAGAACTAAAATAAAACAAAAGGGGCGGCGAGAGGACGGGTCGGCGGGCCTTTTACCGCCGGCCGGAAGTTCCCCACCAGCGGCCTGTGCGCACATACGTTTGTGTCGTTTTCGCAACATGCGCACTGTCGCTCATCTGCCGTGGCGAAACTGCGCCCTGTGACGGCGGCTCGGGCGCGCCTTGTTGACGGCGGCCAGACCACTGCTACATGAGCCGGAAGAAGGATGACGTCCGATATAAAAGGCCGCCGGCGAGTAGAAGGCTGAAAGGGGGAGAGAGAGAGAGAGAGAGAGAGAGAGAGAGAGAGAGAGGTGGACAAGCGGGCACGAAGCAAAGGCTTGTGGGCCCCCGGCATATGGCTCGGAACTAAATAAAACTTATTATCCGACGTCGTTTTGGGACTCGCGACGACCGGCCGAGCTAAATCCATCTCGACGCACGAAGGCTCTCCGCTGTGTCGATACCGGAAGGAAAGTTTACAATCAGAGAGGGAAAAAACATATTTCCGCGGCTGCAGAAGCCGCTTCCAGCTACCGTCTCCGATAAGATTTTTCGAGGAATTGCTCCTGTCCAGCTCCCTCGAAGGCACATCATTCTATGATACCGCTACCTCGAGGAAACTTGAGAAACGGAATGAAACAGTAATACACAGTTTATACACTGTCGCGACCGTTGTCAGATTATACAAAACTCTTCTCCGTGTATTAGAGCATCGTGTCATAAAATATCTAACTGTACCGGGTGCTGTACAGTTCAGCTCTTGACAGTGCGACGATACTTGCTACTAGTCCTCTGTTATCACAGATCTGTGGCTACCACTGCCTCTCCTTCAGTCGTACTTTCCGAAGGATCCTATACCTTCGTGTTGTTTGTTGTTTTGTGGTCTTCAGTCCAGAGCCTGCTCTGATGCAGCTCTCCATGTCACTTTATCCTGTGCAAGCTTCTATATCTTAGAGCAACTACTGCAACCCACATCCTTCTGAATCCGCATCTGTATTGAATACTTGGTCTCCCTCTGCGATTTTTACCCTCCATGCTTCCCTCCCATACTAAACTGGTGATTCTTTGATGCTCCAGATTGTCACCTGCCAACCTTCTTCTTGTCAATTTCAGCTACAAATTCCTCTTCTCCCCAATTCTATTCAGTACCTCCTCATTAGTTACGTGATCTATCCATCTAATGTTCAGCATTAATCTGTATCACCACATTTCGAAAGCTTCTACTCTCTTCTTGTCCAAACTATTTATTGTCCATGTTTCACTCCCATACATGTCTACACAAATACTTTCAGAAAAGACATCCTGACACTTAAATCTATACTCGACGTTAACAAATTTCTTTTCTTCAGAAACGCTTTCCTTTCTATAGGCAGTCTACCTTTTATATCCTCTCTGCTTCGACCATCATCAGTTATTTTGCGCCCCAAACAGTAAAACCCATCTACTACTTTAAGTGTCTCATTTCCTAATCTAACTCGCTCAGCCTCACATGATTTAATTCGAGTACATTCCATTGTCCTCGTTATGCTTTCGTTGATTTTCATCTTATATCCTTCTTTTAAGAACTGTTCATTCCATTCAACTGATCTCCCAGGTCCGTTGCTGACTCTGACGGATTTACAATGTCGTCAGCAAACCTCAAATTTTTTATTTCTTCTCCATGGATTATAATTCCTACTCCTAATTTTTATTTTGCCTCCTTTACTGTTTGTTCAATATACAGATTGAATAACATTGGGGATAGGCTACAACCCTGTCTCACTCCGTCCACAACCACTGCTTCCCTTACATGCCTCTCGACTCTTGCAATTGCCATCTCGTTTCTGTAAAAATTGTAGACAGCTTTCGCTCCCTGTATTTTACCCTTGCCGCCCAAATCCTCACACTCCAAAAATACGGATATTGCTTAAGTTTTGACCAGAGCAGTATCAAGGTGATTCTGCAAGACCTATCGAAGCTGCGTCCCTCCAACCACCGCCACCCTTTTCCGGAAAACTTCCATATTTACTATATTTTATAGATTTATTTCAGTTAGGTTCCATAAAAATGAACCAGTACTGCAAAATATTAAATTAACTGTAGTGATGAAATCTTTCGCGCTGGGCAAATTAACTGTGTCACAGAAGTAAATAAATTACAAATTCCTTTTAAGTTCTAAATAAAATGCAAGTAAAATAAAATTGATGCCTCATTCTTTTATGGCAAATACCGTACATTGTTCTTGGTTTGATGCATAATGAACAAAAGATTTTACTTGCCCTTCTGATTAATAATTGCACATAAATAATTAATTACAAGTAACCATTATCTGAATGAATTTTTCCTTCTGCAGCGGTGGGTGCGCTGATACGAAACTTCGCAAAATATTATAACTGTGTGCCGGAGCGAGACTTGAATTCATTACCTTTACTTTTCACATGTAACTGCTCAACCAAAGAACTACCCAAGCTCGACCATCGCCTCAGAGACCTACTTCCACATTTTCCCGCGTGAGACATAAGCCATGGGTTCGAGTCACGCTCTGGTACACACTTTTAATCTGCCAGGAAGTTTCGGTAATTGTCATGCTCTTTAAATTCCTACTGCTTCCCTGAACAAACGACCGTGCCCTTATGTACCAGAAAACAAAGGAGCTGGGAGGTAGAGAAAACAAAGGAGTAAGGACTCTCGGGATAGAAGACCTTAGAGGAAAAATGGTTACTGAACAAACGGAGGTGCTGAAACTATGGAAAGAATATGTAAAGGAACTCTACGATAAGGAACATCACCAACAATGCATTGAGATAGAGACAGAGGAAGAGATTGACGAAAACGAAAAGGAGCCTAGCATACTGACAACTAAAGTTGAAACGGCGGTTAAGGACATGAAGGGGGGGGGGGGGGAAAGCCAAAGGAAATGACGACGTATCGGTGGATTTGCTGAAAGAAATCGGAAAAGAGGGTTTGAAGGCTTTGACGCATCTCGCAAACAAAATCTACGAAAATGGGGAATGGTCTAAGGACTTTTTGGATGTCACAAAGCTTGCTCTTGAGAAGAAACAACAAGCCAAGAAATGTAGTAAGTTTAGAACAATCACTTTAATCTCACACGTAGCGAATATCACTGCAAGAATACTCAACAGACGGCTGGAACACAAAACCGAATAAGTAATACGAGAGGACCAGTTTGGATTTAGGAAGGGATAAGGAACCAGAAACGCTGTCGGCATGGTGAGGATATTGTCGGAGGAAATTTTGGCTGTTAAAGAAGAAGTTTGTTTTTGTTTTATAGACCGGCAGAGGCCCTTTGACCGAGTAAACGGGATATAACTGATGAAGATCCTTAAGGACACAGGAATAAACTGCAGAGACCGGAGACTAACTCTCAACTTGTGCCTCGGAAAAAGGGTGAATGTGCGGCTGAATTACGGAGAAACAAGCAGCTTGGAAATAGGAAAAGGCGTCAGACAATGGTGTTGTCTATCGCCGAGTGTCTTCTACCTGTATGGCGAATGGCTGGCGAGAGAAGCTTTGAAAGGATACGGAAAATTCAGGATAGGAGGACGCCTCACCAGTACCGTCCAGTATGCAGGTGACCTGGTAGTGCTTGCTAAAAATCAAAGAAAACTGCAGCACAATAATTTTATCTTAGAACTCCTCCATTTGGTCCGTGTTTGCACAGAAAAACAGTAATATCAGAAATTGAGTTCACCTTGATGCAAAACACCATGATATCGATTTATTTCTTTATCCTCCCAAACTAGTTTCGGCGACAAATATCACCATCATCAGTGGGGTTTCTTTAATCTTATTTATTGTATGTTACAGCATGTTTTAAGCAATTATTGTCGCTGTTTGTGACTTATTTTCTGTGAGCTTTTTTTCTGTTGCCGTTTTTTACTTAGCGAACATCATGTCTTATATGTTGGATGATATGTAGCTACTTTTATACACAGAAAAACAAAACTTTTGCACTTTGTTTCTGATCCAGAACATTGCGCCATCTTGCTCTTTGCGTGTGTGTGCTGAAAACATGCCGTAACATACAATAAGTAAGATTAAAGAAAACACTGGTGATGGTGATATTTGTCGCTGATAAAACTGCAAAAGATGATGAACCAGGGAAATACGGCATGGAAATCTACATCGAAAAAGCAAAAGTGATGCGGACATCAAAAAGGGAGAAACCTTTTAGGATAACCATCGACAATCGACAGCTGGAGGATGTGAAACAGTTCAATAACTTTTGAAATTTAGTGACAAGGAATGCTCAATGCACCAGTGAGATTCGAGCAAGAACCGCCATGGCCGAAACTGCATTCAATAAAAGGGGGAATCTACTGACCAGCAAGCTAGGCTTGGAATTAAGAAAGAAACTGGTGAAGTGGTACATCTGAAGTAGTTCGCTGTATGGAGCAGAGACGTGAAACATCAGAAAAAATGGAAAAAATATCTTGAAAGTCTTGAAATTTAGTGTTGGAGGAGAATGGAGATGAATAACGATGTGCCGAGAAGAGTGGGGGAGAAGAGAGACGCTCTGAATACAATTCTTCAGAGGAAGGCCAACTGGATAACTGGATCGGACACATATTTAGACACGTAGGGCTCATACACGAAGATATTGAAGGGAAAATTAAAGGAACGGCAGGACGAGAAAGAAGATTAATTGAAATTTTGGATGACACGAAAGTTGTGAAGAGATGCACCAGACTGAAGGAAGAAGCTGAACACAGGGAACATTGGCATCAGAAATTCTCCGTACGAAGATGCAGACCTGCCACTAGGCATAATACTACGTAATAATAATAACCAGCCTGCAACGCGTTAATGTTTGACGATTCTGATATAGATGGACATCTCTTCGTTCCCACATACACTTTCACTCATTTACGTCGTACGCTGTAGTATAATTCGCTAACAGAAAGCCTCTTGCTGTGTTCTTGTTCAGGGAATCCACAGAAATTCCCAAACATAATACTGTTTTAACAAGAAAGAAGAAAGCTTCAAAGGAAACGGATACCAGATTTCCCTGCTGCAGCCCGCCCAGATAGCTCTGCACTTCCGGGACAGCGAGCTGTGCCTGAATAGATCCCGGATGGAATCTACCCTCCAGATTAACGATGAGGGTGGGTGTGCCAGCGAGACTAGATGTGGTTTTTAGGTGTCTTCCCACATCCCACTAGGTGAATACTTGGCTGCTACTTAAGTCTCACCTCAGTCACATGTGTCGCGAACATCTCGAAGGAGTTCGATCACTTTCACATGAATTAAATTACACGCAGGCGGTTGGGACAGACATATTTCATCCTGGGGCACGCAGGATGGTAACAGAAAGGACATCGCCCCAACTGTTACAATTCCATGACAAATGCGTACATAACCATGCCGAACCTGCACCGATGCGGCACAAATGTAGAAGAAAAAGAAGAAGAAGATTTTTCTGCCGCAGCGACCGACCGCTACAGGTATCGAGGGCGAACCAAACAGGTAGTCACCAGGGAAAGGCCCTCGGAAGTTTTCGCGGCACTTTCGTGCAGGTGGCTTTCAATAAGTAATGCAACACTTTTCCTTTTCTAGGCAGTTTCGGTTGAAACAATTTTGAATTAGTTGTGACGTAATATACTGATCATTCCTTGCTACTGTAGTGTTATCTTGATGCTGTGAAAAATGAGGACAGGCACTCCAAGTCGCGGAAAGAGAGACGATGCTGAGGGCAGACGAAACGAGGGGAGATATTGTTACGAGAAGTAAACCGTAAGGGGAGAGCCTTGCGCAAATGCAGACGCCCCCAGACGCGGTCCCAGGGCGTTAGTTACTCTTCAAGGAATTAACATGTAACTTCATACGTCGTCTAGACGCTGTGGTAGGTTGCCACAGTAGAGCTTTGTAACCAACAGACACTTACTAGCTAATAAAGCCATCTTGATACCAGTCCTGAGAACAGCAACGTCAGTAGGCTCACAAGGGTTAGAAAGAGAGAGAAAACGCCAAAAAACAGTTGACCTAGCAGTCCCTACTCCGGGTAGCCAAAGGGGCGTGGCTAAATGACGTATAAAATAATGTTGCAAGCCTTATTTGGCAGAGCAGTTACGTTTCGCTTTCAGCTGAACAATGTTGATAACAAATACGGACTTAGTTAGTGCAACTCCATTAAAATCCCCGCCTTAGGAGCAGTAGAGGGGAGCTAACTAAACCGTGATTGGCAGGCGCCTGCAAGAGACCTGCGGGATTGGCTGGGTGGCTTTAAGTGGGAAAAACAGTGCCCCCACATGACTCTTTAAAAACCCTAGATTCCGCATTTTGGCAGAGTTCTTAGTCAGACGATTTGGGCGCCGAATCCACGTCCGTCGACTCCAGCCTAAGTCCAGCTCAACATTAGTCTGGTCTCTCACTTGGAGTGCCTCAGTGAACAGTGTCACATTCAGTATGTTTTATTTTGCAACTAAGTTGTTGCCTGAAGACGCTGCTAATGTTTGCTACTGTGGTTAGCATCCACTCCTGGGACTTCTTCACTGGCTTGTGTTGTAACTGTGTTATTCATGCTGTTTCTAACCCTAGAACTAGCCTCCAGTCAATTACTGACCCCTGTCTGGAATAAACAACTATTTCAAAACCCTGTTTGTCCAAGAGTCTCCACAACGACTTCCCTACCAAGTCTCACCACCTGCATTTCTAGTAAATGCCTGTACCAGTGTTGGCTCAGAAGAAAACAATCAAATGTCTTCACTGTGAATTGTCCTTCTGCATTCTGCTCTGTACCGCTTGGGAGTGCAGACTGACCAGTAACCCCTTTTCTCCCTCTCCCAACTATGTCATGACACGACTGTGGGACACTGTGGAATACTCTCGCTTTAGCCCCCATAGATTCACCGGTGGCGGTGCTGTATACGTACTTCGAAATGGGTTCTGTAACGGAGGTGCGTTACAAGAAGGAAACTTTAACTGAGTTTCTATTGGCGGGAAATCAGAGCATCGCATATATTCATAGGTTCCAGCAGAGTGACAGTGAACGAAAGCACGGTGAGTCGCTGGGTCAGGAGTCCGTCATCATTGCGACAAGGTTGCGCAAACCTCTCTGATCTCCCGCCCGCCGACCGGTCGCACACGGCTGCAGAGTCGGAACGAGCGGACACTCTCGTTTATGGTGATCTACGGATCAAAATGAATTGGACGTCTCTGTTGGTAGTGATAACAGAATCGTTCACCGGTTGGCGCACTCAAAGATGTGTGACCACAGGGTTTCTTGTTGCCTGGAAGGAGACCATAAAAAACAACAATGGACCATCTGCGCGGAGTTTCTTGCACTTTACGAGACTCATGGTGACAATTTCTTGTCAAACACTGTCACAGGTGATGAAACATGGGTTCACCACTTCGACCCGGAAACAAAACGGGTGGCGGCATATCACCTCAGCTCGGAAAAAGAAGTTCAAAGCCACTCCCTCATCTGGTGAAGTGATGGCGATGGTCTTCTGGGAGTCAGAATATATCTGTTCGGTGTTGACCATACTTATTACGATACTTCAGAGCTAAGTAACTCACTGTCCATTTTTCGAAGGATTTTCAGTGAATTTAGAATGTTAATTGCGATGTCTGATCTGATGGAAACTGTCAATCCGATATTGTTGTCATATTTCGAAATGCGTATCTCCACATCACAGGGAGGTGAAAGATAGCTTAAAAAGCAGAATGAAGAAAACTGACCCAGCTGGGATTCGATCGCACAACATTTCAGTTTCCAACCACACACCATCCCACTTTATATTTTTTTCCTCGAAACTTTTATTGAACATTAAAATACAGTACAGAAGAAATACAAATAGTACACCAGACTACCACACCAGTCGCAAGTTGAATACCACTTCCTGCATTCTCAGAGGACTGTTAATCTCTTAGCTCATGGAGGCTGTTCACAAGGGGCCAATGGCATTATTTTCACAATTTAACATTAATTCATCACAATCCTGACAATTTGTAAGAAATATTTAAAAACTATATGTACAAAACTCTTCCTCGTAAATTAGTTTATTTATTAGTCAAAATGGCGTCAAAATCCCTACAGCAGTTCCAGAAATCAGCCTGCGTGTACAGAAAGACACGAGCAAGCGATTTCAGTTTACATGGTAGAGAGAAGAAGACACAAAATCACCTGCAGTAAGTTTGTCTGTCTAGGGTAGCGTCTTTGATTCATAATCAAAACGTCTTCGGTCCCGGGTTCGATCCCCGCCACTGCCTATATTTTGATAAATAATCAGCATTGGCGGCCGAAGACTTCCGGCATAAGAAGTCAGCCTCATTCTGCCAACGGCCTTGTCAAAGAGGGCGGAGCAGCGGATACAGGTTCAGGGCACTCTCTTGTCCTAGGGGTGGGAAATTGTCCCTAAAGGCGGAAGAATCAGCAATGATCAACGACATGAGGATGCAGAAGGCAATGGAAACCACTGCATTAAAGACACGTAACGTGTATCAACAGGACATGTGGCCTGTAATTGAAGAAAGTGTCATGACGATCTCTCCATTGGCAAAAGATTCCGGAATAGTCCCCCATTCGGATCTCCGGGAGGGGACTGCCAAGAGGGAGGTTACCATGAGAAAAAGATTCAATAATCTACGAAAGGATAACGTTCTACGAGTCGGGGCGTGGAATGTCAGAAGCTTGAACGTGGTAGGGAAACTAGAAAATCTGAAAAGGGAAATGCAAAGGCTCAATCTAGATATAGTAGGGGTCAGTGAAGTGAAGTGGAAGGAAGACAAGGATTTCTGGTCAGATGAGTATCGGGTAATATCAACAGCAGCAGAAAATGGTATAACAGGTGTAGGATTCGTTATGAATAGGAAGGTAGGGCAGAGGGTGTGTTACTGTGAACAGTTCAGTGACCGGGTTGTTCTAATCAGAATCGACAGCAGACCAACACCGACAACGATAGTTCAGGTATACATGCCGACGTCGCAAGCTGAATATGAACAGATAGAGAATGTGTATGAGGATATTGAAAGGGTAATGTAGTATGTAAAGGGGGACGAAAATCTAATAGTCATGGGCGACTGGAATGAAGTTGTAGGGGAAGGAGTAGAAGAAAAGGTTACATGATAGTATGGGCTTGGGACAAGGAATGAAAGAGGACAAAGACTAATCGAGTTCTGTAACAAGTTTCAGCTAGTAATAGCGAATACCCTGTTCAAGAATCACAAGAGGAGGAGGTACACTTGGAAAAGGCCGGGAGATACGGGAAGATTTCAATTAGATTACATCATGGTCAGACAGAGATTCCGAAATCAGATACTGGATTGTAAGGCGTACCCAGGAGCAGATATAGACTCAGATCACAATATAGTAGCGATGAAGAGTAGGCTGAAGTTCAAGACATTAGTCAGGAAGAATCAATACGCAAAGAAGTGGGATACGGAAGTACTAAGGAATGACGAGATACGTTTGAAGTTCTCTAACGCTATAGATACAGCAATAAGGAATAGCGCAGTAGGCAGTACAGTTGAAGAGGAATGGACATCTCTAAAAAGGGCCATCACAGAAGTTGGGAAGGAAAACATAGGTACAAAGAAGGTAGCTACGAAGAAACCATGGGTAACAAAGAAATACTTCAGTTGATTGATGAAAGGAGGAAGTACAGACATGTTCTGGGAAAATCAGGAATACAGAAATACAAGTCGCTGAGGAATGAAATAAAAGGGAAGTGCAGGAAAGCTAAGACGAAATGGCGGCAGGAAAAATGTAAAGACATCGAAAAAGATATGATTGTTGGAAGGACAGGCTCAGCATACAGGAAAGTCAAAACAACCTTTGGTGACATTAAAAGCAACGGTGGTAACATTAAGAGTGGAACAGGAATTCCACTGTTAAATGCAGAGGAGAGAGCAGATAGGTGGAAAGAATACATTGAAAGCCTCTATGAGGGTGAAGATTTGTCTAATGTGATAGAAGAAGAAACAGGAGTCGATTTAGAAGAGATAGGGGATCCAGTATTAGAATCGGAATTTAAAAGAGCTTTGGAGGACTTACGGTCAAATAAGGCAGAACGGATAGATAACATTCCATCAGAATTTCTAAAATCATTGGGGGAAGTGGCAACAAAACGACTATTCACGTTAGTGTGTAGAATATACGAGTCTGGCGACATACCATCTGACTTTCGGAAAAGCATCATCCACACCGTTCCGAAGACGGCAAGAGCTGACAAGTGCGAGAATTATCGCACAATCAGCTTAACAGCACATGCATTGAAGCAGCTTACAAGAATAATATACAGAAGAATGGAAAAGAAAATTGAGAATGCGCTAGGTGAAGATCAGTTTGGCTTTAGGAAAAGTAAAGGGACGAGAGAGGCAATTCTGACGTTACGGCTAATAATGGAAGCAAGGCTAAAGAAAAATCATGACACTTTCATAGGATTTGTCGACCTGGAAAAAGCGTTCGACAATATAAAATGGTGCAAGCTGTTCGAGATTCTGAAAAAAGTAGGGGTAAGTTGTAGGGAGAGACGGGTCATATACAATATGTACAACAACCAAGAGGGAATAATAAGAGTGGACGATCAAGAACGAAGTGCTCGTATTAATAAGGGTGTAAGACAAGGCTGTAGCCTTTCGCCCCTACTCTTCAATCTGTACATCGAGGAAGCAATGATGGAAATAAAAGAAAGGTTCAGGAGTGGAATTAAAGTACAAGGTGAAAGGATATCAATGATACGATTCGCTGATGACATTGTTATCCTGAGTGAAAGTGAAGAAGAATTAAATGATCTGCTGAACGGAATGAACAGTCTAATGAGTACACAGTATGGTTTGAGAGTAAGTCGGAGAAAGACGAAGGTAATGAGAAGTAGTAGAAATGAGAATAGCGAGAAGCTTAACATCAGGATTGATGGTCACAAAGTCAATGAAGTTAATGAATTCTGCTACCTAGGCAGTAAAATAAGCGATGACGGACGGAGCAAGGAGGACATCAAAAGCAGACTCGCTATGGCAAAAAAGGCATTTCTGGCCAAGAGAAGTCTACTAATGTCCAATACCGGCCTTAATTTGAGGAAGAAATATCTGAGGATGTACGTCTGGAGTACAGCATTGTATGGTAGTGAAACATGGACTGTGGGAAAACCGGAACAGAAGAGAATGGAAGCATTTGAGATGTTGTGCTATAGACGAATGTTGAAAATTAGGTGGACTGATAAGGTAAGGAATGAGGAGGTTCTACGCAGAATCTGAGAGGAAAGCAATATGTGGAAAACACTGATAAGGAGAAGGGACAGGATGATAGGACATCTGCTAAGACATCTGCCCAATTGAGCACATCCTACGACTAAATACAGATACTGGAAAGCATCTCATAGACCAGGACAAAGCCATTTCTCAGCAGTGTCCCTTCTTCCAGGAGTATTAGTTTGACAACATAAGTAGGGGGATAAGGGCTGCCCTGTTGCTATTTTGATATCAAATTTATATGCAAATTAATTAAATGAATCAGTTAATTGCCGGCCGGGGTGGCAAAGCGGTTCTAGGCGCTACAGTCTGGAACCGCGCGACCGCTACGGTCGCAGGTTCGAATCCTGCCTCGGGCATGGATGTGTGTGATGTCCTTAGGTTAGTTAGGTTTAAGTAGTTCTCAGTTCTAGGGGACTGATGACCTCAGATGTTAAGTCCCATAGTGCTCAGAGCCATTTGAACCATTTTTTTTTCAGTTAATTACCCCCCTCACCATGGATGACATTATGTGCTTTCCCCAGCCGGCACGTGGGTTCCCACCCCTCCGCCTCCGCGTCATCCCCCTCTTCCCGCCTGACCTATTGGCTGGAAATTCGAATTTTGGGGGAATTTCTTTGTCCCAGAGCTGCGCTGATGTCATAACGGGAACTGGCGAGAAAATCAAAAATGTGGGTGCCCCTTCTGGTACTCAGACTCCATTCTTTCTGGGTGTAAAGCCCGAGTGCACCTCCCCAACACATGAAAACTGCCCAGATGCAGGAGGGGAATGTTAGTTTAACGTACATTATTTATTCCGTTTGGGAATCCGAAGTAAATATGTGTCCCAGTTACGTAATTAATCATAAAGTTTGGTTCTCATTGCACAACTATATGCGTAGCGCTACACAAGGAGCGTCTGAAATCGCAATACAGCTCAAAAATGGACGATGGCATGCAAATAGTGTTATCCTGATCGTAAATAATTTTGCAGTACCATTCTAAACTAACGGAAGACATACTCAAAGAAAGGCTGGCGAGGAAGATGCTATCTTTATTTTTGGGAAGAAACATGTTCAACCGGCGAGATTCTGGTGTTGGATAGAGAGGATAATTGTATTACCTGTAAACATACAGCTGAGGACTGAGTCAACCGCTGTTCAACGTCAGAGTCCGCCCTTTGCTTCATTGCACGACAATCACCTTGCAGCCCAGTTAATCTGAATTCAGGCAAGCCAATACACAGTACCATAAGTGATGGAAAATGCTTCACTGTTCTTATTACTAATTGAAATTGTCATGAGGAAACCAGAACTCGTAATCAAAGTGTCGTGGTGCATCATATGTACTACGGTTTGGAGAAAATTATTGTCCTAAAATATTGTACCCGGAGAAGGGGGCGGCAGTAACACACGTGTTGTCATTGAAGTGCAGTCACGAACTAACCAACTTAGTGCCAGTAGTACATTCGCTCACCCTCCATCTCCCCACTGTAGGCAGCGATACAGGCCTGTCCTATTTTATAGCCGATGGTCCACAGAGAGATGCATCTCGTGTAAATGATACATGGTCTCTGGTTTGCGGAAATCAGTCAAAGATTTCTCAGAAACACTGGAACTACATCAAAATTCTGGAGAATTCTCGAGATCACTTTTTCAAACGGACAGCTCCTACCGCTTCTGCACACCGCCAGAACCTGCCCAGCAGGCGGACAGTACCTTCGACCAGCAGAGGATGTGGCCGAATGGCCTCGACAGTTGATCTGCGCTAACGATGTTGGTATACACAGGCCAGCAGCCTACAATGAAAGTGAAATAAATTACAGCTATGCTTAGTGCGACTTGTTTGTCTAAAATGCAGCTGCGCCATACTATCCCCCATACCGCCCCCACAAGACCCCATCATTCTGCGATGTAGAGTACTTCAATTTACGGTCAATGCACGTCCTATAAGCGAGCGTCTATTAAAAATAAAACGAATGAAATCAGTTGCGATGATAATAAATGTCCTATTTCCATGAAAATAGGCGCAGTCCATTTCCTTTTTGTTTCAAGAGCAAAATCAGTATATATTTAACGCATGACTGCAGGATACAAATAACATCTCTCTCTCCCCATGCTATAACCCTATAACTATTATTGTAATTTACTATGCTTTTACCCAAATAATAGAAAAACCTGTCTCTATGTTGCCACATATAAGCCTCTTACTAAATTTAGTTTCGAAATAAAGTGCACTATGCGAGGATCCCTTTTTACAGGATTTGACTGTGTGTTGTGCGTAATAGATAAGTAAATCAGACTATTCAGTTCTTTCCCTACAATCTTACCCAGTTGTTAGAAAGAAACGCAGTATGAATAGTATTACATTGAAGCTAGGACAACTCAGTTCCACATTGATTTAGTGGTTTAAAACATGTACTAACGATCGCCAGCCTATCCAGGCAACGAAACAGTGAGGTATTGGAAAAGCAGTAGTATGAATTTTGCCTACTTTCATGCTACTGTTTAAGTTGCATCTTTAAATATATATTATTCAATTTCAACAATGTTGGAATACACCCTTATACATTACGTGTTTAAAAGAGAAACAGCCGAGTAGATAACCTCAAGGAATCTAAAAAGAACCACTTTCCATAATCGACAAACTTAAATACTAAAATACTTAGTTACTAACGCACACACATTTTATGCTGATCGTTTTACTTCAAGATACCCTCTTGCTTACTAGAACTTAATTTCAAAAACTATTATTGTTTGAGCCAACTCTGTATAGTCATTTAACAGTTTCTAGTAACTTGGCTTCACTCTGATCGAATTTTAAGTAAGCAAATTTTTTCTATAACGCTTTGCAATAGTTAAGAAAACTTTCTCGTTATTTGCAAAAAAACCATTTAAATAGTGCCTCTTTATATTAACTTGGCACTTCATAAGTCTGTAAAACATGATATTCGGATTAATCAAACACAGGGAAGGTACCCTATATTGGTGTATGATTAGGATGAAATTACACTGTGAACCAGTATCTTTAAAGTTCAAGAATGGATATTAAAACACAGTTTATATAAACGGTTCACGCTGTACAAAAGTAGAATACCAAAAAAAATCGTATCTGGTGGCTGTAGGCTTGGGTGTGGCGAAGAGTTATGACTGCTACACTACCCACAGTGTGGCCTGCAAATACCTTGCTGTATGAACTCAATTTCTCTACTTGGTGTCGTTCAATTTTACATACAGTAGCCATACAACTCTCAGCTGACTTAAGCCGTTTGCATTTTTGCCCAAATTGGCAGGCAAAGCTTCTCCTGTTCCACAAAGGGTTGCCTCAATCAGTGCCGCCTACAGACTGTGTGACTTACGTCCCCTGCTTCCTCTAGGTAGCGCGCCAATACGCCTTTGCCATCTTTTCCAACCCTGAGAGCCACTTTCGTTTCAAACAAAAGTTCACTGGCTTTTACATAACACTTATTTCTTACATTCTTCCTAAGCGAGACCACTTTATACAGCTGCAAAATTTACATCAATATAAATAAATCAGTCATGATTCCACGACAGTAGATACATACGACTCTATCAGCTTTAGGAGCAAAACCGAAGTCATTTCAGAGCATAACGCGTCTTCAAATTACGAATCATCATACACGAAGACATTAAATTTATTTCAGACACATGAAATACCAGTACAGATCAGCATCTACAAAGTCATTTAGTACATTCGAGAGCGCTCCTCATTGATATTTTCTAACATCAGGAATAGTTAAAAAACTACAAACTATCTGCATCCAAACTTTAACCAATTATAGCTCTTCCTCTAATGGAACATCCTATAAGATTTTACTGCCTCTCTTTCTTCCAATGTATCGAAAAACAAATCCATCTGCTTCTTGAAACCGAGCATATTACATATATGCACTGAAAAGCCAAAGAAACTGGTAAACCTGATTAACATCGTGCAGGTACCCGCACGAGCATCCACAAGTGCCACAACACAACATGTCATGGACCCAACTAATGTCTGCAATAGTGCTGGTGGGAACTGACACCATGTATCCGTAAGAGTATGAGGTGATCAAGGCTTCTTCCGAACAGCTCGTTGGAAGGCATCCCAGATAAACTCAATAACGTTCATGTCTGGAGAGTTTGGTGGCCAACAAGAGTGTTAAACTCAGAAGAGTGTTCTTGGAACTACTCTCTATCAATTCAGAGCGTGTCGCATTGTCCTGCTCGAATTGCGCAAGTCCGACAAATGCACAATGGACATGCGTCGATGCGCATAAGTGTGTGCCATCTGTCAGAGTCGTATCTAGATATATCAGAGGTTCCATATCGCTCCAACTGTACATGCCGCATATCATTACAGAGCCTCCACGAGCTTGATCGGTCTCTGCTGACATGCCGGGTCCATGGATTCATGAGGGTGTCTCCATACCCACACACATACATCCACTCGATACAATTTGAAATGTGACTCGTCTGGCCAGGCAACATTTTTCCCGTCATCAACAGTCCAATGTCAGCGTTGATGGGCTCAGACGAGTTCTAAAGTGTTGTGTTGTGCAGTCATCAAGGGAACACGACTGGGACTTCGGCTCCAAAAGTCCATATCAATTATGTTATAACACCACGTTAAAACTCTCCTAAATTTTGATGCCGGCCGCTGTAGCCGAGCGGTTCTAGGCGCTTCAGTCTGGAACCGCATTGCTGCTATGGTCACAGGTTCGAATCCTGCTTCGGACATGGATTTGCGTGATGTCCCTAAGCTAGTTAGGTTTAAGTAGTTGTAAGGCTGGGGGACTGATGACCGCAGATGTTAAGTCCCATAGTGCTATACGCATGCCGCATGCCTATACCAGTTTCTTTGGCGCTTCTGTATATGTATTGTTCCATTACAGCAAGTGGCCAGTGATCAGAGTCGTTTACACAGTCCTCTGTAGTTGTTGCCTGTACTGGAGGAGGCCCATATCCCACAGACTATCAATTACATGAGAGGGTACCTGCATTGTTCCTTCATAAACAGTTAAATACATTGTTTTTCAGCTACAACTCTTCCAATTAGTGCATGACTGCTGCTTTGTACACCGGCCTTCCTTTTGTTTGTTTTACCATGACTTTGATGTATGTGTCAGATGCTGAACCAACGTTAACATGTTTCTCTCACAGAAAGAGGGACATCGCATGGTGAAAACTATGCAACTCCCACAACACACAGTATAGTTGAAGTAAAACACAGTGGCGGTCTTTTGCATTCACATAAATGAGAAAGACATTGCAACATGTGGAAATTGGAAGAGCTTGTAGTATTGTGGAGCGTTTCCAGTAAAGTAAACTGCTCTTGCAACGCACAAGAAGGTAGAACTAAAACACAGAAGTTATGTTGCTTGCTGATGGAAATGAGAGAAGGTTTGCGGCAATTTGGAGTGTTTTCAGACAGCTGTGCGAAGTTGATGACCCATACATCACTCTCATGTTCCACAGTGACGGGGTAACGGCTGCCTCAGTGCTCCAGTTCAAAGAGTTTTGTTTCCTGATTTTGCAGTCACGTACATGATGACGGTTTCAATATTGACCAATGCTCTAAGCTCCTGTTCAGAGGATAGTAGAGGTAAAAATGGACACAAATATGTTATTGGTGAAACAATATGGAGAGCATCACAGCATATGGAAATACGACACAACTGCAGCATGGAGGAGTGCATCCAAGTAACTGTCTGAAGATGATGACCTCTACATTTAATCCCATGCTCCACAATGGCAATTATTAGATGTCCAGTGATCCGAAGGCTCCCTCTGCAGCTGTGACTTACTATGAAATAGAGCGAGGGAACAACGACGTTAATATTTTAGTGGGTTTATACTTTGAGCTACCACCCATAAACTGCTTCACGAAAATGGACTCGAAAAAGCAGCAGCTGCTTATGAGGGAGTAAACACTACGATCAGTAGCCGAAGGAAGTGTAACAGCATTATTGCCGTTTTTTATGGTAGCGTAATCAGTACTTTGGTCGCATTCCGCTTGCAAACAGATGTCCTGATCTGATGTTAGGTAGTTTTGCTCACGTTTAGGATAACACAGCAATTGCTTCCTCACACCATGTCTGTGGAGTACATCTACATCTACACCCATACTCCGCAAGCCACCTGAGGATGTGTGGCGAAGGGTACCCTGAGTACCTCTATCGGTTCTCGCTTCTATTCCAGTCTCCTATTGTTCGTGGAAAGAAGGATTGTCGGTATGCTTCTGTGTGGGCTCTAATCTCTTTGATTTTATCCTCATGGTCTCTTCGCGAGATATACGTAGGAGGGAGCAATATACTGCTTGACTCTTCGGTGAAGGTATGTTCTCGAAACTTTAACAAAAGCCCGTACCGAGCTACTGAGCGTCTCTCCTGCAGAGTATTCACTGGAGTTTATCTATCATCTCCGTAACGCTTTCGCGGTTACTAAATGATCCTGTAACGAAGCGCGCTGCTCTCCGTTGGATCTTCTCTATGTCTTCCATCAACCCTATCTGGCACGGATCCCACACTGCTGAGCAGTATTCAAGCAGTGGGCGAACAAGCTTACTGTAACCTACTGCCTTTGTTTTCAGATTGCATTTCCTTAGGATTCTTCCAATGAATCTCAGTCTGGCATCTGCTTTACCTACGATCAACCTTATATGATCATTCCATTTTAAATCACTCCTAATGTCTACTCCCAGATAATTTATGGAATTAACTGCTTCCAGTTGCTGACCTGCTATTTTGTAGCTAAATGATAAGGTATCTATCTTTTTATGTATTCGCAGCACATTACACTTGTCTACATTGATATTCAATTGCCATTTCAGTACAATTTTCCATTGTTACAACCTCTCGATACACCACAGCATCATCTGCAAAAAGCCTCAGCGAACTTCCAATGTCATCCACAAGGTCATTTATGTATACTGTGAATAGCAACGGTCCTACGACACCTGAAATCACTATTACTTCGGAATACTTCTCTCCATTGAGAATGACATGCTGCGTTCTGTTATCTAGAAACTATTCAATCCAATTACACAAATGGTCTGATAGGCTAAATGCTCTTACTTTGTTCATTAAATGAGTGTGGGGAACTGTATCGAACACCATGCGGAAGTCAAGAAACATCTACCTGTGAACCCGTGTCTATGGCCCTTTGAGTCTCGTGGACGAATAGCGCGAGCTGGGTTTCACACGACCGTCTTTTTCGAAACCCATGCTGATTCCTACACAGTAGATTTCTTGTCTCCAGAAAAGTCATTATACTCGAACATAATACGTGTTCCAAAATTCTATAACTGATCGACGTTAGAGATATAGGTCTATAGTTCTGCACATCTGTTCGACGTCCCTTCTTGAAAACGGGGATGACCTGTGCCCTTTTCCAATCCTTTGGAACGCTACGCTCTTCTAGAGACCTACGGTACACCGCTGCAAGAAGGGGGGCAAGTTCCTTCGCGTACTCTGTGTAAAATAGAACTGGTATCCCATCAGTTCCAGCGGCCTTTTCTATTTTGAGTGATTTTAATTGTTTCTCTATCCCTCTGTCGTCTATTTCGATATCTACCATTTTGTCATCCGTGCGACAATCTATAGAAGGAACTACAGTGCAGTCTTCCTCTGTGAAACAGCTTTGGAAATAGACGTTTAGTATTTCGGCCTTTAGTCTGTCATCCTCTGTTTCAGTACCATTTTGGTCACCGAGTGTCTGGACATTTTGTTTTGATCCACCTACCGCTTTGACATAAGACCAAAATTTCTTAGGATTTTCTGCCAAGTCAGTACATAGAACTTTACTTTCGAATTCATTGAACGCCTCTCGCATAGCCCTCCTCACACTACATTTCGCTTCGCGTAATTTTTGTTTGACTGCAAGGCTTTGGCTATGTTTATGTTTGCTGTGAAGTTCCCTTTGCTTCCGCAGCAGTTTTCTAACTCGGTTGTTGCACCACGGTGGTTCTTTTCCATCTCTTACGATCTTGCTTGGCACATACTCATCTAACGCATATTGTACGATGGTTTTGAACATTGTCCTCTGATCCTCAACACTATCTGTACTTGAGACAAAACTTTTGTGTTGAGCCGTCAGGTACTCTGTAATCTGCTTTTTGTCACTTTTGATAAACAGACAAATCTTCCTACCTTTTTTAATATTTCTATTTACGGCTGAAATCATCGATGCAGTAACCGCTTTATGATCGCTGATTCCCTGTTCTGCGTTAACTGTTTCAGATAGTTCGGGTCTGTTTGTTACCGGAAGGTCTAATATGTTATCTCCACGAGTCGGTTCTCTGTTTAACTGCTCAAGGTAGTTTTCAG
The DNA here is from genome assembly GCF_021461395.2 of Schistocerca americana. Classification (NCBI taxonomy): domain Eukaryota; kingdom Metazoa; phylum Arthropoda; class Insecta; order Orthoptera; family Acrididae; genus Schistocerca; species Schistocerca americana. The sequence continues at coordinate 562,342,625 of NC_060124.1, forward strand.
ATAAAGCACTTAAAAAAATTTCACTGGATTCTTTGTCCCTGCCATCCGTTATGAACGTTTGAGTCTCCCAGTCTATATCCGGCAAATTAAAATCTCCACCCAGAACTATAACATGATGGGGAAATCTACTCGAAATATTTTACAAATTATCCTTCAGGTGCTCAGCCACAACAGCTGCTGAGCCAGGGGGCCTATAGAAACATCCAATTACCATGTCTGAGCCTGCTTTAACCGTGACCTTCACCAAAATTATCTCACATTTCGGATCTCCGTCAATTTCCTTCGATACTATTGCACTGTCCAGCCTGTCTTTGCGGTATACATTCCAATCTGAGTTTAGGATTTCATTACTCTTTACGTCTGGCTTCAGCCAACTTTCTGTCCCTAGTACTATATTGGCATTGTGACCGTTTATTAATGAGAGCAGTTCTGGGACCTTTCTGTAGACGCTCCTGCAGTTTACTATTAGCACATTAATATTGTTATTCCCTGTTGAATTTTGGCTACTCCTACCTTGCCGCGTCTCAGGAGGCGTCTTATCGGGCCTAGGGAGGGAATTCTCTAACCTAAAACACCCACATGTGCACTCCACACGTACTCCGCTAACCTTGTAGCCGCCGCCGGCGTGTAGTGCAAGCCTGACCTATTCAGGGAGACCCTACATTTCTCCACTCGATGGCGGAGGTCGAGAAATTTGCACCCCAGATCTCCGCAGAATCGTCTGAGCCTCTGGTTTAAGCCTTCCACTCGGCTCCAAACCAGAGGACCGCGATCGGTTCTGGGAACGATACTAAAAATAGTTAGCTCTGATTCCACCCCGCGAGCGAGGCTTTCCGCCTTCACCAATTCCGCCAACCGCCTGTACGAACTGAGGATGACCTCTGAACCCAGACGGCAGGAGTAATTGGTGCCGACATGAGCAACAATTTGAAGTCGCGTGCACCCAGTGCTCTCTATCGCCGCCGGCAGGGCCTCCTCCACACCTCGGATGAGACCCCCCGGCATGCAGACAGAGTGAACACTGGCCTTCTTCCCCGACCTTTCCGCTATTTCCCTAAGGGGCTCCATCACCCGCCTAACGTTGGAGATCCCAATAACTAATAAACCCCTCCCCCCGTGTGTACACGCTATTAAGGCTGATAAATATTGCATCAGTTGACTCTTCTATGGAACGTTCTAGGGAATGGCTTAAGTCTGATAAATACATTTAATCATATCCTTAATATTTATGGGATAATACTGTTTGTGAGAACTAACCGTAATTCGGTAATATCTACACTCCTGGAAATTTAAATAAGAACACCGTGAATTCATTGTCCCAGGAAGGGGAAACTTTATTGACACATTCCTGGGGTCAGATACATCACATGATCACACTGACAGAACCACAGGCACATAGACACAGGCAACAGAGCATGCACAATGTCGGCACTAGTACAGTGTATATCCACCTTTCGCAGCAATGCAGGCTGCTATTCTCCCATGGAGACGATCGTAGAGATGCTGGATGTAGTCCTGTGGAACGGCTTGCCATGCCATTTCCACCTGGCGCCTCAGTTGGACCAGCAGTCGTGCTGGACGTGCAGACCGCGTGAGACGACGCTTCATCCAGTCCCAAACATGCTCAATGGGGGACAGATCCGGAGATCTTGCTGGCCAGGGTAGTTGACTTACACCTTATAGAGCACGTTCGGTGGCACGGGATACATGCGGACGTGCATTGTCCTGTTGGAACAGCAAGTTCCCTTGCCGGTCTAGGAATGGTAGAACGATCGGTTCGATGACGGTTTGGATGTACCGTGCACTATTCAGTGTCCCCTCGACGATCACCAGTGGTGTACGGCCAGTGTAGGAGATCGCTCCCCACACCATGATGCCGGGTGTTGGCCCTGTGTGCCTCGGTCGTATGCAGTCCTGATTGTGGCGCTCACCTGCACGGCGCCAAACACGCATACGACCATCATTGGCACCAAGGCAGAAGCGACTCTCATCGCTGAAGACGACACGTCTCCATTCGTCCCTCCATTCACGCCTGTCGCGACACCACTGGAGGCGGGCTGCACGATGTTGGGGCGTGAGCGGAAGACGGCCTAACGGTGTGCGGGACCGTAGCCCAGCTTCATGGAGACGGTTGCGAATGGTCCTCGCCGATACCCCAGGAGCAACAGTGTCCCTAATTTGCTGGGAAGTGGCGGTGCGGTCCCCTACGCCACTGCGTAGGATCCTACGGTCTTGGCGTGCATCCATGCGTCGCTGCGGTCCGGTCCCAGGTCGACGGGCACGTGCACCTTCCGCCGACCACTGGCGACAACATCGATGTACTGTGGAGACCTCACGCCCCACGTGTTGAGCAATTCGGCGGTACGTCCACCCGGCCTCCCGCATGCCCACTATACGCCCTCGCTCAAAGTCCGTCAACTGCACATACGGTTCACGTCCACGCTGTCGCGGCATGCTACCAGTGTTAAAGACTGCGATGGAGCTCCGTATGCCACGGCAAACTGGCTGACACTGACGGCGGCGGTGCACAAATGCTGCGCAACTAGCGCCATTCGACGGCCAACACCTCGGTTCCTGGTGTGTCCGCTGTGCCGTGCGTGTGATCATTGCTTGTAAAGCCCTCTCGCAGTGTCCGGAGCAAGTATGGTGGGTCTGACACACCGGTGTCAATGTGTTCTTTTTTCCATTTCCAGGAGTGTATATTCGTCTGCAAGTGAGACACCACAGTTCTGTATTTCGATACTTACGTTCGCCTGCTTTAATACGGCTCCTCTGTATAATACTTACATTGTCTTTGTTGAAGTATGTTTTACGAAAACCCACGTACTTTAAGGAGAGAGGGGGAGGTTGTATCTGAATTCTGACAGAGCACAATTTGTAAGCTTTTCTCGTTCTTTAGTTTTCGGGTATCCACAAACCACCTCATTTCAACGCATTTTATAGCACGTTTTCTCTAATTTTATCTATCCCCACTCAATGTACGTAATTTTGCAAGTTTTCCGCGATTTTACATATTTAGTCCTATTTCCCTAAATATTAGGCGTCCTCCAACAATTTGTCGTAATCATACCAAGCTTTGCTCTATTTTTAGCGATTTTATGTAATTTTTCATATTTTTTCGATAGTTTCTCGTTATGTATGGTCATATTGCTGGCATACCCATGCGTTGTTTGATTTTATACGACGATTTTGGATAGGATGATCGTGAAAATTATAATAACACTTCCCTTGTACCTAGATGTGACTTAAAGTGTGCTGTAGATTGGAAATTGGAAGCCATGAAACAAATCCGTGTACTGCTATGACACATCATACAGCTTGTTTGCAGACTTATGTAGTGATGCACATGGTGGAAACTCAATGTCTGGCTCAGTTCTACATGTTCAGTTGACTTCCACTCTGCTGTGTAGGAATCTACTACAGGGAGCCGGCATGTGTACAGAGCTGATTTCTGTTGCTGCTCTGCTGCAGATTTCGTGGTGGTGTTTTTTTTTTTCTTTTTTTTCACCTCGTGATTTATGGGTAGCGTCTTTCATTAGTAATGAAACGTCCTGCGTCCTGGGTTCGAAACCTGACACCACCTAAATTTTGATTCATTATCAGCGTTGGCGGCAGAAGATTTCCGGCATAAGAAGACGTCCTCTTTCTGTCAACGGCCTTGTCAAAGAGGCCGGAGAAGTGGACAGAGTTTCAGGGCACTCTGTTGCCACTTGGGTGGCACACTTCCCCTAAAGGCGGAAGAATCAGAGAATCAACAATTATCAGCAGTGAGAGGATGCACAAGGCAGTGGAAATCACTGCATTAAAGACATGTGACTTGTGTCCACAGGACATGTGGCCTCTAGTTGAAAAAGTATCATGATGGTCTCTCCGTTGGCAAAAGATTCCGGAATATTCCTCCATTCTGATCTCTGGGAGGGAACTGCCAACGGGTACGTGACAATGAGAAAAGGTATGAAAAAGTATGAATAACCGACTAAAGGATAACGTTCTGGGAGTCTGGATGTGGAGTGTCAGAAGTTTGAACATTGTAGGGAACCTACAAAATCTTGAAAGGGAAATGCAAAGGCTCGATCTAGACATAGTAGCGGTCAGTGAAATGAAACGGAAAGCAGACAACAGCTTCTGGTCAGGTGAGAACAGGCTAATAGCAACAGCGGCAGAAAATGGTATGACGAGAGTAGGATACGTTATGAATTGGAAGGTATGGCACAGAGAGTGTTACTGTGAACAGTTCAGTGAAAGGGTTTTTGTTATCAGAAACCAACACCGACAACGATTGTTTAGGCAGTCATCCCGCTGTCGCAAGCTGAAGATGAAGCGATAGAGAAAATATACGGTGATATTGAAATGGTGATACAGTACGCAAAGAGAGACGAATATCTAATTATCATGGGGGACAGGAACGCAGTTGAAGGGGAAGGAGTACAGAAAATGGTTACAAGCGAATATGGACTTGGGACGCGAAATGAGAGAGGAAAATGATTAACTGAGTTCTTTAATGTATTTCAGTTAGTAATAGCGAATATTCGGTTCAAGACTCACATGTGGAGGGGATATATCGAAAAGGGCCAGGTGATACCAGAATATTTCAGTTAGATTACATCATGGTCAGAGAGAGATTCTGAAATCAGATACTGGATTGTAAGGCGCACCCAGGATCAGATGGAACTCATATCACGATGGAGTAGTGATGAAGAGTAGCCAGAAGTTTAAGAGATTAGTTAGAAAGAATAAGTACGCAAAGAAGTGGGATACAAAGGTACTCAGGAATGACGAGATACGCTTTAAGTTCTCTAAGCCTAGAGATGCAGCAATATGGAATACACTCCTGGAAATGGAAAAAAGAACACATTGACACCGGTGTGTCAGACCCGCCATACTTGCTCCGGACACTGCGAGAGGGCTGTACAAGCAATGATCACACGCACGGCACAGCGGACACACCAGGAACCGCGGTGTTGGCCGTCGAATGGCGCTAGCTGCGCAGCATTTGTGCACCGCCGCCTTCAGTGTCAGCCAGTTTGCCGTGGCATACGGAGCTCCATCGCAGTCTTTAACACTGGTAGCATGCCGCGACAGCGTGGACGTCAACCGTATGTGCAGTTGACGGACTTTGAGCGAGGTCGTATAGTGGGCATGCGGGAGGCCGGGTGGACGTACCGCCGAATTGCTCAACACGTGGGGCGTGAGGTCTCCACAGTACATCGATGTTGTCGCCAGTGGTCGGCGGAAGGTGCACGTGCCCGTCGACCTGGGACCGGACCGCAGCGACGCACGGATGCACGCCAAGACCGTAGGATCCTACGCAGTGCCGTAGGGGACCGCACCGCCACTTCCCAGCAAATTAGGGACACTGTTGCTCCTGGGGTATCGGCGAGGACCATTCGCAACCGTCTCCATGAAGCTGGGCTACGGTCCCGCACACCGTTAGGCCGTCTTCCGCTCACGCCCCAACATCGTGCAGCCCGCCTCCAGTGGTGTCGCGACAGGCGTGAATGGAGGGACGAATGGAGACGTGTCGTCTTCAGCGATGAGAGTCGCTTCTGCCTTGGTGCCAATGATGGTCGTATGCGTGTTTGGCGCCGTGCAGGTGAGCGCCACAATCAGGACTGCATACGACCGAGGCACACAGGGCCAACACCCGGCATCATGGTGTGGGGAGCGATCTCCTACACTGGCCGTACACCACTGGTGATCGTCGAGGGGACACTGAATAGTGCACGGTACATCCAAACCGTCATCGAACCCATCGTTCTACCATTCCTAGACCGGCAAGGGAACTTGCTGTTCCAACAGGACAATGCACGTCCGCATGTATCCCGTGCCACCGAACGTGCTCTAGAAGGTGTAAGTCAACTACCCTGGCCAGCAAGATCTCCGGATCTGTCCCCCATTGAGCATGTTTGGGACTGGATGAAGCGTCGTCTCACGCGGTCTGCACGTCCAGCACGAACATTGGTCCAACTGAGGCGCCAGGTGGAAATGGCATGGCACGCCGTTCCACAGGACTACATCCAGCATCTCTACGATCGTCTCCATGGGAGAATAGCAGCCTGCATTGCTGCGAAAGGTGGATATACACTGTACTAGTGCCGACATTGTGCATGCTCTGTTGCCTGTGTCTATGTGCCTGTGGTTCTGTCAGTGTGATCATGTGATGTATCTGACCCCAGGAATGTGTCAATAAAGTTTCCCCTTCCTGGGACAATGAATTCACGGTGTTCTTATTTCAATTTCCAGGAGTGTAGTCCAGTAGCCAGTACAGTTTAAGAGGAGTGGACATCTCTGAAAAGGGCAATCACAAAGATTGTAAAGAAAAACATAAGTTCAAAGAAAGTAACTGCGAAGAAATCAAGGGTCACAGAAAGAATACTTCACCTTATCAATGAAAGAAGGAAATACAAAAATGTGTAGGGAAACGTAGGAATACAGAAATACAAGTCGCTGAGGAATGAAATATATAGGAAGTACAGGGAAGCTAAGACGAAATGGCTGCATGAAACAGTGAAGAAATCGAAAAAGATGTGATTGCCAGAAGGACTGGCACAGCGTATAGGAAAGTTAAAGCAAATAACTTACGGGTTTGCTGCCGGGTGACGTCGTCGAACACCGCCGATATTTCGAGAGGAGCACACCCTGCCATTCTCAAGGCACAAATGCAAGGAAGAAGAAATGTGCAAGCAAATTTAATACCTCGGTTCACAGAGGAGAAACAAGGAACAAACCGCACACAGAATAAGTGTCAACACAAACAAAGATAACCAACATCAGAAATATCGATAGTTACTCTTAATCAACTGGTGAGGTAGCACTAATTGTGTCCCTCTGTTTTTTGATGAGAGACAGAGCCGGATTCCAAGCAGCATTTAAACAAAATCCACCATCTCTGTTAATACGGTTGCTTGATAGTCTGATTTCAACAGCGTTCTTAATAACCCTATCCCAAGGAAGCATTTCCAACAGGATTGGCCGTATTTTGCGGAAATATGATGTGAAACGTGTTTCTCGGCCGCCTTCTAATATTAAGCCCCTGTTGGCGTCCGTAAAAGATGATCTTGGTTTGCGTAAGGCTGGGATCTATCGTATTCCTTGCAGTTGTTGCATGTCATATATTGGTCAGACAACCAGGACTGTGGAAGACCGGTGTATTGAACATAAGCGTCACACACGCTTATAACAGCCGAGCAAATCCGCTATTGCAGAACATTGCCTTGACACCGGTAATCCCATGGAATACAACAACACGGAGATTCGGGCTACACGTCCAGCTATAGCGTTATTAAGGAAGCTGTTGAAATCAGACTATCAAGCAACCTTAGTAGCACAGATGGTGGATTTTGTTTAAATGCTGCTTGGAATCCGGCTCTGTCTCTCATCATAAAACAGAGGGACAGAACTAGTGCTACCTCACCTGTTGTTTAATAGTAACTATCGATATTTCTGATGTTGGTTATCTTTGTTTGTGTTGACACATGTTCTGTGTGTGGTGTCTTCCTTGTTTCTCCTCTGTGAACCGAGGTGTTAAATTTGCTTGCACACTTTTTCTTCCCTGGATTTGTGCCTTGAGAATGGCAGGGTGTGCTCCTGTCGAAATATCGGCGGTGTCCGAGGACGTCAACCGGCAACAAACCCGTAAGTTATTTGAACATTCAATTCGCAGGGAAAAGTTAAGGGCCGGCCGCTGTGGCCGTGCGGTTTTGGCGCTGCAGTCCGGAACCGTGGGACTGCTACGGTCGCAGGTTCGAATCCTGCCTCGGGCATGGGTGTGTGTGATGTCCTCAGGTTAGTTAGGTTTAAGGAGTTCTAAGTTCTAGGGGACATATGACCTAAGATGTTGAGTCCCATAGTGCTCAGAGCCATTTGAACCATTTTTTGAAAAGTTAAGGACTCACATTGTTTACCTCTACGGGGAGGAAATGTATCGTGGCCTGCGGAGGTTGGATAAACTTCGCAGCAGTAGAGTAAGGTTGGAATGTTCATTATCGTTTTTATTGAAGTGTCGAAATCATAGTGTGGTTCCAACGTTTGCTAAGGTTGTGCATCATATTAATTCTCCTGCCGCCAATCGCATCAAGCAAAGTGCTGGTTAAACTCTTGTTCGTGAAACGATCCACTATACTCGCCGTCAATTAGATTTTGTTTCTATGGAATTATTTCAGCTTCATTTAATGATAGCGTCTAATGTTTCTGAATTTTCTTGGGATTGGGTGGACGGTGCCTCTTGGTCGCAGTGTGACTGGGAATTTCAATCTGTAACTGCTCGTCATTCGGCGAAGTTTGAACGTTTCCTTTACTCAGTGTCTAATTCTAATTCTCGGCGTTCTGTGATCAATCTCACGGAGAAAACGTTTGGCGACGCAGCTTTGTCTGTGCTGGGGAAAGGTTTGAACTTCGCACCGACGCCTAAGAGCTTGCCAGTCGTAAATTTTATTAGTTCTATCGAACAGGCTGTTTATAAACTACCTTCCGATGCTGCGGAAGATGTTAGGAGGGATGCTTGTCGTGTGTTGACTGGGGCCCGTCCAACCAAGTGTAACATTACAGCAGCTGAGGTGGCTACTTTACGTTCACTTGGAATGGATCCTGATACTGTTATTTTACCCTCGGACAAGGGAAAAGCCACCGTTTTGTTGAAGAAGCACGATTACATTCAAAAGATGCAGTGTCTACTTTCTGATTCGGCGTATCGCAAATTCGGTGCTGACCCTACTAAGAGTGTTGAGAGAAAGACAAATAACCTCCTGAAGAAAAGTTCTTTGTCACAGAAGACTATCAAGAGTCTTAATTTTTACTGTGCTGTACCACCTACATTATATGGCCTCCCTAAGGTCCCCAAAGAGGCTGTCCCGTTGAGGCCTATTGTTTCTAATATTGGTTCTCCGACATACCGTGCAGCTAAACATCTTGCTAGTTTGTTGAGCCCACTAGTAGGTAGGTGTGAACACCACATTAAGAACTCTGCAGATTTCTTACATCGATTGCAGGGATTGCGTCTGAATGACTCTGATATTTTAGTCATTTTTAATGTGGTTTCTCTTTTCACTCGCGTTACTCTCTCTGATTCGTTGCAACTAATTGAGGTTAAGTTTGGTGTCGAGATAACAAATTTGTTTGGACATGTGCTGACTTCCACTTACTTTTTATTCCATGGTCAGTATTACGAACAGACTGATGGAGCTACAATGGGAAGCCCGTTGTCACCTATTGTGGCCAATTTGTTTATGGAGGACTTTGAGGAACGTGCATTGGAGTCAGCGACCTTGAAACCTACGTGTTTTTTCAGATACGAAGACGATACTTTTGTTGTTTGGCCTCATGGTTGTGAGAATTTAAACCGGTTTTTGGAACATTTGAATTCAATCCACCCGAATATTCAGTTCAGTATGGAGGTGGAAAAGAATGGATGCCTTCCCTTCCTTGATGTGTTGGTCAAAAGGAAGACTGATGGTACGTTGGGACATTCTGTTTATAGGAAGCCTACCCACACTGACTTGTATCAGAGAGCTGATAGTTGTCACCATCCAGCTCAGCGTGAAGGAGTACTTCGCACCTTGGTTCACAGGGCCCACGTTATCTCAGACCCTGATAGTTTGGCAGCTGAGCTATCACATCTCGATGTCACCTTTCGTCAGAATGGTTATAGTGAGAGGCAGATCAAACGTGCGTTGTGCCATCAGCCTTCCGTGCAACGGGTGAGTGACGATAGCAACGAAGAGGCACATACGTCTACGGCCTTTTTGCCTTACGCAGGAAGCATTTACAACAGGATTGGCCGTATTTTGCGGAAATTTGATGTGAAAAGTGTTTTTTGAGGGCCATAGACACGGGTTCACAGGTAGACGCCGTGTTTCTCGACTTCCGCAAGGCGTTCGATACAGTTCCCCACAGTCGTTTAATGAACAAAGTAAGAGCATATAGACTATCAGACCAATTGTGTGATTGGATTGAAGAGTCCCTAGATAACAGAACGCAGCATGTCATTCTAAATGGAGAGAAGTCTTCCGAAGAAGAGTGATTTCAGGTGTGCCGCAGGGGAATGTCATAGGACAATTGCTATTCACAATATACATAATTGACCTTGTGGATGACATCGGAAGTTCACTGAGACCTTTTGCGGATGATGCTGTAGTGTATCGAGAGGTTGTAACAATGGAAAACTGTACTGAAATGCAGGAGGATCTGCTGCGAATTGACGCATGGTGCAGGGAATGGCAATTGAATCTCAATGTAGACAAGTGTAATGTGCTGCGAATACATAGAAAGATAGATCCCTTATCATTTAGTTACAAAATAGCAGGTCAGCAACTGGAAACAGTTAATTCCATAAATTATCTGGGAGTAGCCATTAGGAGTGATTTAAAATGGAATGATCATATAAAGTTGATCGTCGGTAAAGCAGATGCCAGACTAAGATTCCTAAGGAAATGCAATCCGAAAACAAAGGAAGTAGGTTACTGTAAGCTTGTTCGCCCACTGCTTGAATACTGCTCAGCAGCGTGGGATCCGTACAAGATAGGGTTGATAGAAAAGATACAGAAGATCCAACGGAGAGCAGCGCGCTTCGTTACAGGATCATTTTGTAATCGCGAAAGCGTTACGGAGATGATAGATAAACTCCAGTGGAAGACTCTGCAGGAGAGACGCCCAGTAGATCGGTACGGGCTTTTGTTAAAGTTTCGAGAACATACCTTCACCGAAGAGTCAAACAGTATATTGCTCCCTCCTACGTATATCTCGCGAAGAGACCATGAGGATAAAATCAGAGAGATTAGAGCCCACACAGAAGCATACCGACAATCCTTCTTTCCACGAACAATGGGAGACTGGAATAGAAGGGAGAACCGATAGAGGTACTCAGGGTACCCTTCGCCACACACCGTCGGTGGCTTGCGGAGTATGGACGTAGATATAGATGTACTCCACAGACATGGTGTTAGGACGCAATTGCTGTGTTATCCTAAACGTGAGCAAAACTACCTAACATCAGATCAGGACATCTGTGTGCAAGAGGAATGCGACCAAAGTACTGTTTACGCTACCATAAAAAACGGCAATAAGGCTGTTACACTTCCTTCGGCTACTGATCGTAGTGCTTACTCCTTCATAAGCAGCTGCTGCTTCTTCGAGTCCATTTTCGTGCAGCAGGGTATGGGTGGTAGTTCAAAGTATAAACTCACTAAAATACTAACGTCGTTGTTCCCTCGCTCTATTTCATAGTAAGTCACAGCTGCAGAGGGAGCCTTCGGATCACTGGACATCTAATAATTGCCATTGTGGAGCATGGGATTAAATGCAGCGGTCATCATCTTCAGACAGTTACTTGGATGCACTCCTCCATGCTGCAGACGTGTCCTATTTCCATATGCTGTGATGCTCTCCATATTGTTTCACCAATAACATATTTGTGTCCATTTTTACCTCTACTATCCTCTGAACAGGAGCTTCGAGCATTGGTCAATATTGAAACCGTGATCATGTACGTGACTGCAAAATCAGGAAACAAAACTCTTTGAATTGGAGCACTGAGGCAGCCGTTACCCCGTCGCTGTGGAACATGAGAGTAATGTATAGGTCATCAACTTCTCACAGCTGTCTGAAAACACTCCAAATTGCCGCAAACCTTCTCTCATTTCCATCAGCAAGCAACACCACTTCTGTGTTTTAGTTCTACCTTCTTGTGTGTTTCGAGAGCAGTTTACTTTACTGGAAACGCTCCACAGTGCTACAAGCTCTTCCAATTTCCACATGTTGCGATGTATTTCTCATTTACGTGAATGCAAAAGACCGTCACTGTGTTTCACTTTAACTATACTGTGTGTTGTGGGAGTTGCATAGTTTTCACCATGCGATGTCCCTCTTTCTGTGAGAGAAACATGTTAACGTTGGTTTAGCATCTGACACATACATCAGAGTCATGGTAGAACAAAGAAAAGGAAGGCCGGTGTACAAAGCAGCAGTCATGCACTACTTGGAAGTGTTGTAGCTGAAAAACAATGTATTTAACTGTTTATGAAGGAACAATGCAGGTACCCTCTCATATTATTGATAGTGTGTGGGATATGGGCCTCCTCCAGTACAGGCAACAATTACAGAGGACTGTGTAAACGACTCTGATCACTGGACACTTGCTGCAGTGGAACAATACATATACAGAAGCGCCAAAGAAACTGGTATAGGTATGCGGCATGCGTATACATATACAGAGATATTCAGTCAGGGAGAATACAGCATTGCAGTTGGCAACGCCTACATAAAACAGCAAGTATCTGTCACAGTTCTTAGATCGGTTACTGCTGTTACAATGGTTGGTTATCAAGATTTAAATTCAAAGTGGTTCAAATAGCTCTAAGCACTATGGGACTTAACATCGGAGGTCATCGATCCCCTAGACTTACAACTACTGAAACCTAACTAACTTAGGGACATCACGCAAATCCATGTCCGAAGCAGGATTCGAACCTGTGACCATAGCAGCAATGCGGTTCCCGACTGAAGCGCCTAGAACCGCTCGGCTACAGTGGCCGGCATCAAGATTTAAGAGAGTTTTAACGTGGTGTTATAGTCGGCCCACAAGCATTGGGTCACAGCAAGTCCGAAATGGCGATGAAGTGGTGATTTTCCAGTACGACCACTTCACGGGTGTACTGTGAACATCTGGTATCTGGTAAAACATCAAATCTGAGACATCAGTGTTTCTGGAAAAAGATCCTGCTAGAATGAGACCAACCATGACTGAAGAAAATCGTCCAACATGATAGAAGGGCAACCCTTCAGCAAATTGCTGCAAATTTCAATGCTGGGCCACCAACATGTGCCAGCGTGCAAACCATTCGACAAATATCATTGATATGGACTTTTGGAGCCGAAGACCCACTCGTGTTTCCTTGAAGACTGCACAACACAAAACTTTATACCCCGTCTGAGCCCATCAACACTGACATTGGACTGTTGATGACGGGAAACATGTTGCCTGGCCAGACGAGTCACATTCCAAGTTGTATCGAGTGGATGTATGTGTATGGGTATGGAGAACCCTCATGAATCCATGGACCCCGCATATCAGCAGGGGACCGACCAAGCTGGTGGAGGCTCTGTAATGACTTGGGGCATGTACACATGCACAGTTGGAGCGATATGGAACCCGTGATATGTCTAGATATGACTCTGACAGGTGGCACATACATAAGCGTCCTGTCTCAACTCCTGCATCCATGCACGTCCATTGTGCATTCTGTCGGACTTGGGCAATTCGAGCAGGACAATGCGACACGTCCTGAATTGAGAGTGGTTCCAAGAACACTCTTCTGAGTTTAACACTCTTGTTGGCCACGAAACTCTCCACACATGAACATTATTGACCTTATCTGGGGTGCCTTCCAACGCGCTGTTCGGAAGAAGCCTTGATCCCCTCATACTCTTACGGATACATGGTGTCAGTTCCCACCAGCACTATTTCAGACATTAGTTATGTCCATGACATGTTGTGTTGTGGCACTTGTGGATGGCCGGCCGCGGTGGTCTAGCGGTTCAGGCGCTCAGTCCGGAACCGCGCGACTACTACGGTCGCAGGTTCGAATCCTGCCTCGGGCATGGATGTGTGTGATGTCCTTAGGTTAGTTAGGTTTAAGTAGTTCTAAGTTCTAGGGGACTGATGACCACAGATGTTAAGTCCCATAGTGCTCAGAGCCATTTGAACCATTTGAACTTGTGGATGCTTGTGGGGGTACCGACACGATATTACTCAGGTTCAAATGGCTCTGAGCACTATTGAACTTAACATCTATGGTCATCAGTCCCCTAGAACTTAGAACTACTTAAACCTAACTAACCTAAGGACAGCACACAACACCCAGTCAACACGAGGCAGAGAAAATCCCTGACCCCGCCGGTATTAATCAGGTTTTACAGTTTGTAATATGCTCGCTTTCAACAAGCAGAGGCATTTGTTTTTCGATACATTGGATGACAGGCGGTAAAATCTTATAGGATGTTCTATCAGAGGAAGAGTTATAATTGGTTAAAGTTTGGATGCAGATAGTTTGTAGTTTTTTAACTATTCCTGATGTTAAAAAATAACAATGAGGAGTGCTCTCGAATGTACTAAATGACTGTATAGATGCTGATCTGTACTGGTGTTACATGTGTCTGAAATAAATTTAATGTCTTCGTGTATGATGATTCGTAATTTGAAGGCGCGTTATGCTCTGAAACGTCTTCGGTTTTGCTCCTAAAGCTGATACACTCGTATGTATCTACTGCCGTGGAATCATGACTGATTTTATTACTATCATCACGACTGAATGTTTAAAACTATGTGTTACTCCATGTCATGTGTTATTTCACACTTCATAACCTCTAATTATGAAGTAGACAGCACTTGAAGTTTACATCATTGTGGGACCTAGATATGATAGTGTTTTTCAAGACATAAAAGTAGACGGTATGTATCAGGCTGTTCCCTGATGATAAGATTGCCTACGAAACTAGAATGCAAGAAACTGATTCTATTACATTTGATAGTCTGCTGGACTTGGTGTACTTCTCCACGCATGGGTGGCCGAAACTTAACATGCAGGTCGGCAGAGGGGAGATTTGCGCAAAAGTACATGAAGTCATCAGGTGGTGGGGGTAATTAATTGGTCAATTTAATTAATTTGCATATCAATTTGATATCAAAATTGCATCAGTGCCACCCTTATCGCTCTATTGACGTATGCTATTGATCGTCTGTGAAGTTTTCAAAACAGGAGAGGAGTGTTGGCAGATCTGAAGAGCTGACAGCGGAGGGTAAGAAGTGTCTTGATTCCTGAGCATCTTAGGCGAAAGGCAGACTTCACGGTTTCATGTCTTGGTCCTTAGATGATAGATTGTTGATACGTTAATTTCAATTCTATGAATTCTTTCATGGAATAAACGAAGTGTCTGTACATAAAAACTAAAAATTCGAGTAAGGGCGTACGAATAGACGCTGAAGAATTTGAAGGTGTTTGGTTACTTAAACTGGGAAGTGGGGCAGTGGAGGAAATGTGGGAAGTCAAAGTCTTGACGAGGTAGCCACCCGAGGAAGCCCAGATGTTTCTAAGTATAAATCGTTATAAGGTATTCTCAAATGTCGACCGACGTTGTTCACATTTTTGACACATCTTAAGCACCCCATATGTTTAGTGCTGTGTACCACATTCGCAGTTTAAATGTGCGAATCGGGAAAAAAGAATTATTCACATTACCGTGTCATATTTCCATGTCGTTTTGTTAGCTTTGAGAATTACGAGAAAAGCTGCTTTACAAACAGTTTACTTCACGTATTGGTCTCCGCAATTCTTTTTCTGTAAAATCACAAGCCCTATGGATGTCAGTACGGCGTTTACGGATAAATATTCTGGCCTACATCGAGGAAAATCCTCCAGTAACCGCTAAACAGTGGGATTAATTGGTCGCATTACATTTGTATTCGGAAGGGGGCAGGGGGTGTATGCGCTACCCTCTGAGCCCTCGACGGTTTTGCTTCTGCTAGCTAAACAAATTCGGATAAAGAGACATAGTCGTATTTGATATGAATTAATGGCCATTATTCGTGTCGCTAATACTTTAAGTATAATCCCTGGCAGTGAACTCTGAGAGAAAAAATCTAACCGATTTCATTCGAAATGCGAAATATTTCATTGCGGACTTGTGCCGCATAATGCTCCAGACTTTTCGGAAAATGAGAAAAAATCACGGGAATTATTAAATGAAGTGCGTAATTGTGCAACACTGCTACATGTTGCAAGATGTCACTTTCATTATTTTTGAAAACCGTATTTAAAATATTTACTTAACGTGATCTAATAAGGGCCATTAGGACCTCTCTTACTTTGGACCAGATTTTTATACATACAGTAACCATTTTTACATTATAATTACCTACTAAGTAACACATTTGGTACGGCAAATAGTATTACAACGATTTATGTGTCAATTATGAGAGTGTATGTAAACAATACTTAGTACTGACTAATGAAGTTAATACTAGCAATACTTTTACTGCTGCTGCTGCCACTAATAGTGATAGTGGTAATAATAATAATAATAATAATAATAATAATAATAATGGCAATAATAATGACCATAATCACAAAAATCATTGTGGTAGGCATAGAAGGAACGTATAGGTATAGAAAATAGATGTTTTCTGATATAGGGAGTTCTGGGGAAAGAAGAATTAAGCACTCTGCACCAGCTAAGAATCCTGGGAAAGGATTAAGATCTTGTTGGAAAGAAGGACGTACAAATACGAGGGTTGGAACTTTAATAGTGGCAGCTATTTATTCATAGCCCGTACAAAATAGATACGTGTCTCAAAGTTTTACTGTCCTTCAAAGTAGTCACCAGCATTGTGTACAACCCGTTGCCAGCGATGTGGAAGGCGTAGAATACTCTTAGCAGTGCCAGTTGTGTTGACAGTTCGAGCGGCGCGGTCTATTGCCCGACGAATTCTGTCTCTAAGCTGGTAATAGGTATTGTTCGAAAAATGAACAGTATAGAGACAGAAGTGATGACACTTTCTGCAGGACCTGACCATAATTTGGCAGGACAATGCTAAAGCACGGACAGTGCAAGCTGTTACTGATTTGTTTGACTGATGGGGCTGCTAAGATACCACCTACTGTACTCCCCTGACTTAAGCCCTCGTGAGTTCAACTCGAATTCTTAACTGAGAGAAACAATTCACGGCATTCGCTTCAGAACTGCTACAAATTCGTTGGGCAATAGACCGCGCCGCAAAAACTGTCAACACAACTGGCACTGCTAAGAGTATTCTGCGCCTTCCACATCACCGGCCTCACCTACTGTACTAGGCCCAATATGCCTAAGCCACAGACAGGATGGTTGTAGGCACTCACCAGGCCTCATTCTAATCAACACACGACCACCGCTGGCAACGAAGCCGAACCAGCTTTCATCGGAGATACTACGAGGGCAGTTCAATAAGTAATGCAACACATTTTTTTTCTGAAACAGGGGTTGTTTTATTCAGCATTGAAATACACCAGGTTATTCCCCAATCTTTTAGCTACACAACACTATTTTTCAACGTAATCTCTATTCAATGCTACGGCCTTACGCCACCCTGAAATGAGGGCCTGTATGCCTGCACGGTACCATTCCACTGGTCGATGTCGGAGCCAACGTCGTACTGCATCAATAACTTCTTCATCATCCGCGTAGTGCCTCCCACGGATTGCGTCCTTCATTGGGCCAAACATATGGAAATCCGACGGTGCGAGATCGGGGCTGTAGGGTGCATGAGGAAGAACAGTCCACTGAAGTTTTGTGAGCTCCTCTCGGGTGCGAAGACTTGTGTGAGGTCTTGCGTTGTCATGAAGAAGGAGAAGTTCGTTCAGATTTTTGTGCCTACGAACACGCTGAAGTCGTTTCTTCAATTTCTGAAGAGAACCACAATACACTTCAGAGTTGATCGTTTGACCATGGGGAAGGACATCGAACAGAATAACCCCTACAGCGTCCCAGAAGACTGTAACCATGACTTCACCGGCTGAGGGTATGGCTTTAAACTTTTCCTTGGTAGGGGAGTGGGTGTGGCGCCACTCCATTGATTGCCGTTTTGTTTCAGGTTCGAAGTGATGAACCCATGTTTCATCACCTGTAACAATCTTTGACAAGAAATTATCACCCTCAGCCACATGACGAGCAAGCAATTCCGCACAGATGGTTCTCCTTTGCTCTTTATGGTGTTCGGTTAGACAACGGGAGACCCAGCGGGAACAAAACTTTGAATATCCCAACTGGTGAACAATTGTGGCAGCACTGCCAACAGAGATGTCAAGTTGAGCACTGAGTTGTTTGATGGTGATCCGTCGATCATTTCGAACGAGTGTGTTCGCACGCTCCGCCATTGCAGGAGTCACAGCTGTGCACGGCCGGCCCGCACGCGGGAGATCAGACAGTCTTGCTTGACCTTGCGGCGATGATGACACACGCTTTGCCCAAAGACTCACCGTGCTTTTGTCCACTGCCAGATCACCATAGACATTCTGCAAGCGCCTATGAATATCTGAGATGCCCTGGTTTTCCGCCAAAAGTAACTCGATCACTGCCCGTTGTTTGCAACGCATATCCGTTACAGACGCCATTTTAACAGCTCCGTACAGCGCTGCCACCTGTCGGAAGTCAATGAAACTATACGAGACGAAGCGGGAATGTTTGAAAATATTCCACAAGAATTTTCCGGTTTTTTCAACCAAAATTGGCCGAGAAAAAAAATGTGTTGCATTACTGATTGAACTGCCCTCGTATGTACCCTCTAGTGAGCACTCTCTTGACGCCACTGAAGTTACAAACGGCGGTGGTTTGGGCTCAGTGGAAAGCACACTGTATAGGACTGTCTCGGATTTGTCCTTGAATAACGGATCTGTAACAGTTCGTTGTGCCCCTGTGTTGCAAACTGCTGCTCAGACTGCTGCTGCAGATACTCTACAGTGCGCCAGAGCCACACGCCCAACACCATGTTCTTCCTTCTCAGTAGTATCACATGGCTGTCCCGAGTCGGGTCTTCTTGTGACGGAACATTCTCGTCATCACCACTGCCAGCAGTCACGTACAGTGGCTAAATTTCTGCCAAATCTTTCTGCAGTATCACGGAAGGAGCATCTAGCTTTCGGAGCCAAATTGCACGACCTCGTTCAAATACAGTGAGGTGTCGTGAACGGTGTCTTTGTCACCTTCAAAGCATTTGTGACTGACATCAGCTCACCGTGTCCAGCATCAAAGGTAACTAACGCCCACGACCGTTAGGGCGTGTATTTAAAGCAAGCCTGATTTACATCATAACAAACAATTCAACAGCCAGAATCACATAAAATATTTCAACAGACATTAACTGTTACCTCCAGGTCTTAAAACTCTTTTCGTGTAAAACATGTTCATTTTATGCGTGCCTGAGATTAAGGGTAAAATGAACATGTTATACAACAAAAAGAGTTGTAAGACCTGAAGATAACAACAAATTTCTGTTGAAACTCGTTGTCTTGAATAAAAAATATTTTATCTGATCTTGGCTGCTATTTTTTTTTTTTACAGTTAAAACACCCTTCAGTGCCATCAAAATTAGGGAATTCAATATAATTTGCAACCTTATAGTGGTGCTACAAGCGCCACTCATAAGCGACTGGCGTATAGACATCATCTTTGAGATGAGAAAACAAGTCTACCAACTTTCGTTTTTGTCGCACAACTCCTCCATCGTGCATTCCGTCACCGAAAAGTAATCAAGAAACTTCTCCGAGGGCAAAATTCGAAACAATATTTAGCTATTGGAAATGACTGATGCTTCGCATGAGCTAAGATTTCACTCATCTAGGTTAATGAACATTACTTGCAGGTAATCGTGTCTCAGATATCTGACTACACAGACTCTAGCAGAAACCTGGCAGACGCACTTATAGCACACAGTACTCACTGCTGTAACATCGGAAGTGAATAGAAAGGCGAGCGAAGCCAATGAACTTGATACTCGTGTATTCCTGAAAGCGAGCGGTTAATTTTTTTTTTTTTTGGGTCATTAGTCTTAAGACCTGTTTCATATGGCGCATCACGAATTCCTCTCCTGTGCCAACCGCTTCATCTCAGCGTAGCACTTGCGACCTGCGTGCTCAATTAATTGCTGGATGTCTTCAAGTCTGATTTCCTCTTCAGCTTAACTCTCTACTGCTCCCTCTACTAATATGAATATATTTCCTTATGTCGTAACAGCTACTGTTCCTTCTTGTCAGTGTTTTCCATATTTCCTTTCTTCATCGATTCTCCACACAACCTCCTCATTCCCTACCTTACCAGTCCACCATATTTTTAACATTCTTCTGTAGCACTACACCTCAAAAGCTTCGAACTTCTTTTTTCCGATTTTCTCAAAGTCCATGTTTCTCTAACATACAATGGTGTACACCAAATGTACATTGTTAGAAATTTCATCCTCAAAACGATGCCTATGTTTCATACTACTACGCTTCCTTTTCTGGCAGTGCTTGTATGCTTTTGGTGTCCTCCTTGCTCCTTTCGAAAAGTATTATTTTGTTGCCTGGGTAACACAATTCCATAACTTCATCTACTTCGTAATCACCAATCCTAATATTAAGTTTCCCTTTGTTGTCATTTCTGCTACTTCTCGTTTCTTTCATCTTCTTCTATTTACCCTCAGTCCATATTCTATTCTCATTACACTGTTCATTCCATCCAAGTAATCGTAACAGAATTCCATAGCTTCATCGACTTTGTAATCACCAGTCCTAATGTTGAGTTTCTTTTTGTTCCCATTTCTGCTGCTTCTCGTTACTTTCGTGTTTCTTCGATTTACTTTCATTCCATATTCTGTACTCGTTACACTGTTCATTCCATTCAAGTAATCGCGTAATTATTCTTCACTTTCACTAACGATAGCAAGGTCATCAGCGAATCTTCTCATTGATAATCTTTCACCTTGCATTTTAATTCCACTCTTGAACCTTTCTTTTATTTCCGTCATTGCTACTTCGATGTATAGCTCGAACAGTAGGGGCGAAAGACTACATCCCTGCCTTACATCCTTTTTAATCCCAATGTTTCATTCTTGGTCTTCCACTCCTATCTTCCACTCCTTCTGTTCCATCTCGGTTTTTCTACACATTGTATATTACCCGTCTTTCCCTATAGATTACGCCTATTTTTCTCAGAATTTCGAACATCTTCCACCACTTCCCAACGCCGAACTCTTCTTCCTGGTCGAAAAGTCCCATGAACGTGCCTTAATTTTTCTTTAGTCTTGCTTCCATTATCAACCGCAACGTCAGAACTGCCTCTTTGGTACCTTTACCTTTCCTAAAGCCAAACTGAGCGTCATGTAACACATCTTCAACTTCCTTTTCCGTTCTTCTGTGTATTATTCTTGTCAGCAACTTGTGTACATGAGCTGTCAAGCTGACTGTACTACCTTGGGAATTGTGTGAATGAAAGTTTTCCGAAAGTCTGATGGTACATCACCAGACTTATACATTTTACACACCACCAACGTTAACAGTCGCTTTGTTGCCACTACCACGAATTATTCTAGAAATTCTGAACCTCCGGCTGGAGGGGTCGCACGCTGCATCCGAACAGTGTCAAAGGCAGCATGAAAACACTGCTTCAGTGTCTCCACATCTGGAATAGGCTCTGCATGAACGATACTTTTGAGATGGCACCGTAACCAGAAATCGCACGGGTTGACATCTGCTGAACGATCAGGCTGTGCAACTGGATCGGCTCGTCCGATCCATCGACAACGGAGGACACGATTCCGGACGTTAACGGCGAAGCGAGCTGGAGTACCATAATGTAGCAGCATTCGAATCACCAATGGCACTTCTTGCAGCGGGTGGGGGGGGGGGGAGGAAGGGGGGTAAAGTCACCGGCATGGAACGCCGATAGTTCCGACCTGTTAGGCGACGTGGAAGACTGGCCTCCAATACTGTCGCCATTTATCCCGGCCCACACATTCCGGCTGCACCGATGCTGGTGATTCGCTGTCACCATACCACGGGGGCTCTGTATACTATGCCACAGATGACTGTTAGTGAAAGTTGAAGATACCACTCCGCGTAGAGGTGGCCTCATCTGTGAACAGGATGGATGACACAAACCCCAAACCGCGGTTGCCTGCTGAAGAAACCAGTGACAAAACAGCTCCCGTCGCTAATAAGCCCACTGTGCACTGTAAGTGATATCTGTCATGGAGAATGTTCTACACAGTCGTCTGGCTTACCTCGAACTGGCGGGCAGCTGCCTGGTACTGATATGGCCGTCGCTTTCCACAATGTTAATCACATATTCCTCCAGGTCTGGTGTCCGAACATTTAGAGTACGCCTTTCATGATGATCTGCTTCCTTAAACAAATCTGTCTCCGACAAATGGCGAAACACTGTTCCAAACATTGAATGCTGTGATTGTTGTCGGCGGGGACGGGTCTCTTATAAAACATTGCTGCCGCCGTCCGTTGTCATTTGCCTTGCCGTAAGTAAACACCACATCGGCAAGCTCTCGATTCGAATACTGAACCATCGTGTACAATGCTGTATCACATTCACTACAAGGTGAGTCAGCAAGAGAGGAGAATCGGACACAACGTTACCAGTGACTATGGCAGCAGAGGGTTCTAGGGCATGATGGCAGAGCGGTTCTAGGCGCTACAGCCGGGAACCTCGCGACCACTACGGTCGCAGGTTCGAATCCTGCCTCGGGCATGGATGTGTGTGATGTCTTTAGGTTAGTTAGGTTTAAGTAGTTCTAAGTTCTAGGGGACTGATGACTTCAGAAGTTAAGTCCCATCCATAGTGCTAAGAGCCATTTGAACTTTTTTTTTTGCTAGAGCATGACGTGTGAGGAACAGTGCCACCGTCTAGGAAGAAACAGTGCATACTGTAGCTGTGGCTGCATGGTTAGGCGAGTATTAGACCGAAGTGTCTGTACCAAAGTATGATTGAATAAATGGTATGTAGCATGGAAACCATGCATTTCCGGAGATAAATTCGTCAGACCTTTCTTTTTCCGTATCCTGTCATCTATCAGTCCCTAGAGTTTGTACACGGTGGAGAAAATCACCCTGAATATGTGTCATCAGTTTAGTCCTTCTGCAAATACCACACGTGCCCTGATGACCTCCAGCTACATCTTTGACCAAAATCAATAAATATGAAGGCAGATATAAAGAATCTCAATACCTACCAGTGCGCACCATCATAATGGATGCAGGATATAAGGTTAAAGTTCATGCAGCATTGGATGGTCATCCTAGGCTCATTAGCTCAATTGATCGGGAATGTGTACCAACTTTAACATAATACGGGACCAATATCAGCTTGTCTCCTTCAGGAAAAGGTCTAGTAGTAATAATAGATTCGAATCTAAAGTGGACCGAGCACGTAACTGCAATGTGAATGACGCCATCAGCATCTCTCCTTGCTCTACATAAATCTCTTCCTTTTTGACCTGAAAAAGAATCTTGTACAAACACTTATACTTCCAGTTACGGAAGCGATGTTATCTTGCAAGACATTTTTCTCAGACGACGCCGGGAACTGGTAATGAATACCCGAGCTTTCTGCATCTGCAACGTCTGTTGCTCTATGGTCACATTTCACCACTACCTTGCACTGCTGCCCAGGCTGCGTGCAGACAAGCGCAGAGATTTCTGTACCTGCTGTCTTCTCTGCTGCCCTATCAGCAGATATTCTGCTTCATATCTGTCCTCGACCTTAACGCTCTTATCTGGAGAGCATAGCAGAAACGCCCGTTTCACTCTGACAAAAATCCTTTCTGTTCCACCCCATCGTTCAGCCAATTTCTCGACGTCCTTCTCGGTGGCAGGATCCCGACTCTGGAGTAATCTCCCGCAATATATTAGAGGACTCAATAACATTTCCGGCTTCAAAAGGCGGTTAATGACGTATCCACTAAAGCAACCACAAGCATTACCATTGGCCCTGTACGGACACGTTATACGAAGGTTGGAACTTTAATAGTAGCAACTATTTATTTACAGCTCGTACAAGATAGATACATGTTTCACAGTTTTACTGACCTTCAAAGTAGTCACCATCATTGTGTATAACCCGTTGCCAGTGATGTGGAGATCGTAGAGAGTATTTCACCGCAACAGTTTCTTTTAACAGTCGATTTTCTCGACAACGGCTGAGAAGTGCATCTTGGTGCTTTGCCACATTACTCCTCTGGCCATGAGCTTTTATTATGCACAGTATGAATCGAATCTGAATTTCACAATTGGCGGCCTCCCCTTGTAAGTCTGATTATATCTCGACACACTACCTTCTGTGTGCCATTGGCATGGCCACGTGCTACCTCAAAATTGGAATGACTGGCAGTTAAGACGTTTCCCGTGTCACTGCTTCAATTGTTGTTCCAGTAGGTGGACTTGCTGCAGATAGTCGTCAAACGTTTTCTTCAGTACGACCTTAAATTTCCACGAGCTATTGAACTTCTCTTCGTTGTTTCCGGACCAATGCTGGGCTGTTCCGCCCAGGCAAATGTACACATTTGCTTTGACGTTTCGAGAAGCTTCTGAAAATGTTAAATACTAAATAAGTGCTTGTGGATGGGTCTGAACTGGCTACGCATAGTTTGCCAGGCAACGACACTAATAACTACGCCACAGTGTACACACCACAGGTCACGGCAGTATGGTTCCGAGACACTGCTCCTCTAATTGACAGGGAGCTCACGAATCTCCTGGCATCAATGGGTTAGGGGAGTGGCGCTGAACGCCATGCAGTATCTAAACAGCCCAACGGGACCAACAGCCGAAAGGACTTCCACGTTACTGGTTCTGCCTTGCAGAATCGTACAGCCTCGTCAAATATTATGAATCAGGAAATGGACAATTATCCGCACGGACAGTGCGACAACATCTGGACCACCACCAATTGTCAGCATGGTAACCGTTGTCTCAGTTTCACTTGACGCACAACACAGAGAATCGCGCTGGCCACAGTGCGTCCGGCGGCACAGTGGACACAGGAGATACACGGTATAGCCTATTCACGAGTCGTAGTACTGCGTTCAGCATCACGATAAGCGTGTGCGAAGGTTGAGGTGAGAACACGCTGTCGTGTCCCGAGAGGGAGTAAAAAGGACACATTTTGGTTACAGGGTCTCACCTCTGTGGATGGCATACAAGGGCGACTTTCTCGTGGGTAACTGGTAGAACTCCACCCTGTAAAGAATCTACAAGCTAAGAGGGTGTTCAGAGTCACAGAACTCAGTGTAAATCTCAATTAGTCTCAGGTTAAATGAAACCCTGAATAGCGAAGTTCAATGACAGTTCGCTTCTGGCGCAACTGACCTTAACTCATCTGTCCAATCCATAACACTCCTATATGCGGCTCTCTCAGCTCTAAGAATCACCTGCTTCCTACCTCGCAGTGTTGAGACTATCTTGAGACTATCTTCTCAGTACTGTCTCGTTCTCAGCCTAGGGACGACGATTACCTACTGTGCATTCTTTTGATTCGGGGCGAGTAACTCATTATAGCGCTCACCAAGTTGCTGGAACATATTCTCTGACGCATAACACTGGCAAGTGATTGTACATTAACATATTTGGGGCACCTCGTGATGTCCTTGTCTCACTGTGACGCGCTAATGACAGGACCTGAGTCACCCGCTGGCTGACCATGAGTCACGCGCTGGCTGACCGTAAACTGTCTCCATTTGTGTGCAGTCCATGTACCGTCTGTCGCCAGCCTGTCGCTGTTTGAATAACCGACTGCGCCAACGCTTCCACCGTCTTCCCTGGAGAGCTCCTAGCTATAACTTCAATGTAATGCTGTATTTCTCACTTAATACTGAAATCCAAAACAACGCTTCATGTGGTTACTTTCGTCATACAGGTGTCCTGACCTACCTCGATATCGATGGTGTTTGACTGTTGGCCTGGTCAGCATGTTTTCCAGATCTTCCCCCCACCGAAAGCATCTGATTCTGGGTTACCAGGAGACTGGTACGCCACCTGTTATTAGCCACGACTATTCGTAAAAAACTATAGCAACGAGTTGAAGCAACATGGAATGGCATATGCGTATCTGTGATCGAAGACCAGTGAGACTCAGTGTTCACATGGTTAAAGCCTTTGCTGCCGTCAGAAGTGGAAGTTATGGCTACTGAATTTCGTACCCTGTATACCAACAAATACCCTGCAAGTTTAATCATGAATTCCTTCTGGTATACTATATAAGCTGAAGCAGTAAAATTTCATTATTTGATATCCATCCCGCTGCTGCAGTCTTAATACGCAGCAGCACAACTGTAGGGGTGTGAGGTTTGGTTTTATTACAAAATATGTCAACTGACCCACATTATGTCTTTCCTCATGAGAGTACCGTTTAGCAGGCAGCCCTGCTGGCGACGGCAACGGAACTGGAGGCCGCCGAAGAAACGTCACACGGCTGTTGGTGTGCTAGCTGTATTGGCAGCTGGTATCTAGTCGGAACATCTGAACTCGGACCATCCCATATAAATAACTCCGCTTTCTGAATCTGGAATTAGTTCTGATACAGAGATTGTGCGTGTTGTTATGGGTCATCAATTGGAGCCGGAGGCGGTCAAATCCAAAAAATTACGATTTTTTTTGCTACCGAAAATTCATTGGAACATTCCTCTTTAATGTAAACTTTGAATTATTGTTCTACTCGCCCTAGAAGTGGAGTTATTACCATTTTCCCCCACGCCTGCAGAGGAAATGGGCGGCTGCTGAATGCATCTAACACCCTCTCGTGACTTCCTGGCGAACTGCTTGGGATTTTCTCGGCCTGTTACGCATACAGCGCCTTATGTTACGCATACAGGGAGTGTGCAAGGGTTGGCTACATTATTTTCTGTGACACATGAAGCGCTAAGAGCGCGGAACATCGTCTCTTTGCTGTTTACCGTTTCGAATTAGTTCAGTGTTGCGCCTGTTGTTTGTAGTATTATACTTCTTGTGTAAAGCGTTGTTCTGGTTACGATGCCGCGTTTTAGTAACCGTGTATATAAGAAGAGGAAGAACGTAGGAAAAAGAAAATTAACACTAATACCAAGTTGCGATACTACAATTACTGAAACAGTGCGTTCTTCTGCTAAGCAACACATGGCTGGCCATAGCCCTGTGACATCTTCTAGCAAGAAGCTGACTGGTGGAAGTGACAGATTTCGTGAATATGTTAGTAACAGTGATGATATTAACGAAGTACTGAATATTGGATTATTATCTTCTGTGCAGAAAGAAAGTGTTCTGTGCAAAATGTGTTCAAGTGTAGGAGTGGGACTAGAGATAACAAAGCACTTTGGTTTAGCTTGTGAGATGAAGATAATCTGTGCATGTTGCAAGTCTTTCTACAATTCACATGCCAATCTCTTTGGTGAAAATGGACGATCTAGAGTGTTTGATGTGAATGTTCGACTTCTGTATGGTCTTCTATCCGTTGGAAAAGGGTCTGCTGCTGGTAAACTGTTTTGTGGTATTATGAACTTGCCATCGCCTCCAAGCAAATTTGGGTACTACTGTGAACTGGTAGGATCCTCTGTTGAAGATGTGGCTTTGAAAACCATGAAGGAAGCAGTGGAGGAATCTGTAGAAATGAACGGTGGTTCTAGGGATTTGGTAGTGGCATTAGATGGTTCCTGGCAAAAGAGGGATCATAAATCCCTGAATGGGGTTGTAACTGCTACATGTGGTGATAGTGCAAAAGTGATAGATGTTGCATTATTATCAAAACATTGTAGGTGCAAAAATAAAATCAGAGGAGAGCACAGTGGAACATGTGAGGCAAATTTTAGTGGATCAAGTGGAGCAATGGAAGTGGATAGAGTGAAACAAATTTTTGAACGTTCAGTTCCCAGATACAACTTTAGGTACAAATACTACCTTGGGGATGGTGACTCCAAAGGTTTCAAGACTATAGAGGAACTGAAACCATATGGAAATGAATTTGTAGTTGAAAAGTTGGAATGCATTGGGCATGTGCAAAAGCGTATGGGTGCACGGCTTCGAAGGCTCAAACAAACTTTGGGTTCAAGTAAGCTCAGTGATGGAAAGACAATAGGAGGGAGAGGCAGGCGTACTGATGAGGTGATTGAAAGTCCACAGAGATACTATGGGTATGCTATAAGGCAAAATACTAGTAATGTTAGTGGCATGCGAAAAGCAGTGTGGGCATTGTTCCTTCATACTGCCTCTTCCAATGAATACCCTCAACACAGCCTGTGCCCAAAAGATGCCTGGTGCAAATATAATGCAAAAAAGGACTATGATCACAAACATGGTTTGCCAGCA
The DNA here is from genome assembly GCF_021461395.2 of Schistocerca americana. Classification (NCBI taxonomy): domain Eukaryota; kingdom Metazoa; phylum Arthropoda; class Insecta; order Orthoptera; family Acrididae; genus Schistocerca; species Schistocerca americana. Next base: position 562,370,464 of record NC_060124.1, read on the forward strand.
GCTGTGATAAATGCAATAAAACCAATTTTTCATGACTTAGCACAGCCAGAATTGTTACACAAATGTCTACACGGAAAGACGCAGAATCCTAATGAGAGCGTACACAATTTGATTTGGAAAGTGATTCCTAAAAGGGTGTTTGTAAGCATAAAAACACTGCACTTTGGCATTTATGATGCAATAGCAACCTACAACTAAGGGAACAGTGCGAAGTGTGAAGTTCTGAAGGCATTAGGATTTATAGCTGGGGTGAACACTGTACGAGCACTAAGAAATATTGACAGAGAAAGGATAATAGGAGCAGAAAGAAGAGAAAGGCATATGAAGTATGATGGAACAACAGGCCAGAAAAGAAGACAGAAGAGGAAGCTTTTGGAGGATGAAGAAGTAGACCCTGATAATCCATCCTATAGTGCAGGAATGTATTGAGAAACTTTGATAGCCATTGCCTGTAAATTAGAATTTTTCGAATATAAGGAACATTTTCTCAAAATCCACTCAAGCTACAGAGATGAAATTTTTATACAGCACTCCTAGTGGTCAAACTTACATTGTAACACAGCCATTTGGCAATATGTTCAGTAGTTTCATTTCAGTTTATTTATAAAGCAATTATTTGCAAAAAAATTTGGGTCATTAATAAAAACAGTAATTGGAAGGAAACTAGAAAAGATACTCCAAAATCCCTCTGTCATAACTGCAATACTAAACCACTCTATATGTAAAAAAAAATTCAAATTTTTCTATTTGGTAGTTTATTCATAAATGTTCCTCAAACTTAGTGATTTTAACATGGGCAGCATAGGCACCTCCGGCTCCCCTTAAAACGATACTACTAAATGGTTTAGATTGATATCCAACATAATAAACTGCTATAGTTTGAAGTATGCTTCTTTCCTTTATCCTTACACTAGACATTCTTCAGCGACAATTGGTTGTATTACAGCAGGAAAGGGCAGGATGCTACCCAGAACTGCAATAACTGTGGACATCGTAGACACTGAGAAGTTGAAATTTTATCTGAACAAAGTGTTTAGCAACATATAGATGTGAAAGACTGTGTCCTGACTGACTTATGTAGCCGATCCCTAAACGGTAGGGTTAGAAACTTGAAATTTTGGAGAGGGTGTTGATCATATACCGTAGGCGTCGTTTAAGAAGGTATTTTTCGAAATTTCACCCACTGGGGGAAAATATGTCGTTATGGAGGCAATATTGAAAGTAGACCCGCGAAAATTGGTATTTGGTTTCTCGGTCAGAAATAAGAAAAAGGTTTTTCAACATTTTTGGAAATAGTGCGTTAATTTTTTGTGGTAAATCATTATTAAAGAACTACTAATGTCACCCCTCAGGGGTGAAATACGGGATGAAATATTTTATGACATATTTCACTATGAAAGCATTTTTAAAGCTAAATCTATTAAAGATGGAATCAGGTTGCTATGCTGGAGATAAAAAAAAGGTCATTGTCTTTGGAAATGAAACCCCTATGGGGGTAAAATAGGGGATTAAAAATTTTATGGAAATATTACATTATGCAAGTATGTTTGAATCTAAATGTATGAAAATTTGTATTTGCGTCTAGAAATGAAAAGATACCAATTTCACAATTTTTGGAAATTCAACCCCTTAGGGGATGAAACATGGAGCGAAATGTTTTATGAAAATATTTCACTCTCAAACCATTTTTAAAGTTAAATCAAATGAAAAGTAGCATTTGGCTTCTCGGCTGGAAATGAAAAAAACTTCGTTCATTGTTTTTCGAAATTCAGCCCCTAAGGTGGTACAGGTCAGACTGATGCACTGATTCAGTACCACCAAGCCCAGACCCCTAAGCACAGGAAGTTGATGTATGGAGAGTGTGTGGATCTTATATGTGAATGTAGGTGTCGTTTAAGAAGGAATTGTTCGAAATTCCACTCCTGAGGGCGTGAAATAAGGGAGAAAGGTCTTTGGAAAATATGTCGCTGTTAAGGCAGTTTCGAAGCTAAAACTACGGGAAATGGAATATGGTTTATCAGTCCGAAATAAAAAAAAATACTTTTCAGAATTTTTGGAAATTTAACATCTAAGTGGGTAAAATGGTGGATGAAACTTTTTTTGAAAATAAATCATTATTAAAGAACTAATGAAGCATTTTTAAAGCTACAAGTATGACTTCTTAGTTAGAGATTAAAAAAATACTTGTTGTAGAGTTTCTAGAAATTCAACCCCTAAGAGTGTGAAACAGGGGATGAAACAGTATATGAAAATATTTAATTATGAAAGTATGTTAGAAGCTAAGTGGATGAAAATTTGTACTGACTTCTCGGTTATAAATAATAAATAATGTGTTTCAGTGATTTTCGAAATTCAACCGTAAGGGAGTGAAATAATGCCTGACTGATTCATTGGCTCATCATCGGCCAGACAGCACCGCTGAGGATAGAAATCGTAGATTTGGTGAGGATGTTGATCTTATTCTGTAGACATCGAATAAGAAGGGATTTTTTTAAATTCCACCTCTACCAGGGCGACACAGGGAATGAAATGTTTTTGAACTATTTCGTTATTAATGCAAGTTTGAAGCTACGATAGTTGGTAATTGTTTTCTTGGCCAGAAATAGACAAATACTTGTTTCAGCATTTTTGGGAACAACTGCTATGGAGGTAAAATAGTGGGTGAATGTTCTTTTTTTATGTAGTTCATTATTAGAGTACTAAAAAAGTATTTCTGAAGTTACATCTATCACAACTGGTATTTGACTTCTCAGAAATTTAAGATCTTCTGTTTCAGCGTTTAAATTCACCCCTAAGGGTGTAAAATTGGGGATGAAAGTTGTTAAGGAAATGTTTCATTACGAAAATATTTTGAAAATATTTTGGAGCTAAATCTATGAAAATTTACGTTTGACTTCTAAGGAAATAGGAATGAATTTCTACGTATACATCACCATAAAAACTCAAAAGACAGTGTTAACAAAGACCTCAGACTTTCGCAAACAGAATCGCTGTATGATCACAAATACATTAGTAAATGACCATACCTCTGTGGTCTTAATTAGAGCGCAAAGTTTAGAAGACGTTACAATTTGTGAACAACATAAAAATTCGATTAAGAAAAAAGGTCACTATAGATGACGTAATCGTCTTCACAGGTAATCTAATTAAAAAATGTGCTAGTTAGACGGTATAATAAAAATTATCTGAACCTGAAAAGAAGATCTATGCGGAACATACAGCTTACGTGAGCGAAGAAGCGGGTGATAAGCAACTTCTCAGTAAAATGGGGACGCCACACAGAAGACCAGAACTAATGTGATTTGAACTTAAAGGTTTCTGACGGTGATACGACGGCGGTGTTTGAATATGTGGCAACGCTCCGTCAGAATGGCCAACCTATGGTCTTCAGCAATGCGCGCTCGCCCGCGCGCGCGCCCGGGCGCGCCCACACACACACACACACACACACACACACACACACACAGACGCGCACTTGGTGGTGTTGGTGGGTAGTGTTTAACGTCCCGTCGACAACGAGATCATTAGAGACGGAGCGCAAGCTCGGGTTAAGGAAGGATTGGGAAGGAAATCGGCCGTGCCCTTTCAAAGGAACCATCCCGGCATTTGCCTGAAACGATTTAGGGAAATCACGGAAAACCTAAATCAGGATGGCCGGAGACGGGATTGAACCGTCGTCCTCCCGAATGCTAACCACTGCGCCACCTCGCTCGGTACGCGCACTCGAGCACGCATTGTGTTGTGCCCAGGGCATCCTTACCGCTTGTAAATTATAACAGTCCTTTTGTACGTAAACCAAAACATGACACGGTATTTTGTCATGAAATAAAGCGCGCGTCAAAATTGGTCGCAGAAAAGGTAAAACACTTCAGTCAAGAAGGTATGAATTACTGAACGTCACAGGGGTGGGAGCTAATGGTTTCTTCACAGTGGGTGCCTCTGGATGGAAGAAGAGGTGAGTTGGCAAACAGTACTAAGCATGCAAACAGAGAGAACCTTACCCCAATACTACTTTGGCCAGTATACTGCTAATGTGAAGTCTTTTTAAGCTAATGTATTGCCAAAATGTTACGATGTGGGGGAAACTGGTCATGTTTTACTGGTTAATAAGACTGGGAAAACGGTGCTATTTTCGGGAGAAGTACGAAGACAGTGTTTCCACTGCCTTGTTTTCGCCAAATACCACAATCTTTGGACAACAGCTATAGCTAAAAATCATCCAATTCAGTTTGTTGAAGAGCTGCACGCACGACCAAATGCTAAAGTAGTAGCAGTTGATTACAGCTGTAGAAATGCTCTCCAAATTAAGTACCTGAGATACTGATATCTGCACCGAAAACAGTGCCGCAGATTATTTTACTTAGAGGAGAGTGTACCTAGGAGAAAGTGATGTTTTCTATCAGGTACTTCAGTCTGGTTACTGATTGTAGACTTAGTTGAAGGAATGAATGCGCTCATGAGACCGCCAGAAGCGTTTCGTGCGATTTTCTGCAGCTACTGTTCTTGATAGACACGAGTTTGTGTTTTGTACAGCAATTGTAAATATTTCGAGTTCTACACATAAACTATACGAAGCATTAAAGCTAATGGCATATGATGTTAATTCTTCTGCCACATAATGTTAAGGCAGGTAAAATGCTATATTATGTTTTAACACCTATTTGTATAAAATGTGGGCAGTTAAGCCGTACTTTGCCATCCATACGCCATCTTACACCTTGAAACAGAATCAGCTCTTTTACAAACGAAAGTGTGATGTACCTAAGTTAACTGAGTTTCGTTAGTGTCTATACAATTTTGATTGTCATAGAAATGGGAATTTGTTTTAGTTTCCAATAGCAGTTTCGAATGGTCTAACATATTTGTGATAAAGCTAGTACTTTTTTGGTTTCTCTGGCTAATTATTCGTGTGTAGTAGAGTTATAATGTAAGGGATAAATATGGAACTAAAAAGACTTTTTTCGACTGCGACACTTTTAAATTTCAATAAAATACTTGTTCCTGAGTACATAACGACGTTGTACCTTGGAACATATTTTTACAGTTCGAAAAATCTTAATTTTCCGTAGTATTTTTTGTAATTCCGAAAAAAGGATGAAGCACATACGGAATGTAAGTCAGCATTTACAAATGGAAAAGCAGAATATATCAAACATTTATTACAGGGTTGGCTGTAGACTGAAACCTGAAAAGGAAGAAACCTCTACCCTACACTGAAATACACTACTGGCCATTAAAATTGCTACACCAAGAATAAATGCAAATGATAAACGGGTATTCATTGAACAAATATACTCGTATTGTACTAGAACTGACATGTGATTACATTTTCACGCAATTTGGGTGCATAGATCCTGAGAAATCAGTACCCAGAACAACCACCTCTAGCCGTAATAACGGCCTTGATACGCCTGGGAATTGAGTCAAACAGAGCTTGGATGGCGTGTACAGGTACAGCTGTCCATGCAGCTTCAACACGATACCACAGTTCCTCAAGAGTAGTGACCGGCGTATTGTGACGAGCCAGTTGCTCGGCCAACATGGACCAGGCGCTTTCCATTGGTGAGAGATCTGGAGAATATGCTGGCCAGGGCAGCAGTCGAACATTTTCTGTATCCAGAAAGGCCCGTACCGGACCTGCAACATGTGGTCGTGCATTATTCTATTGAAAAGTAGGGTTTCGTAGGGATCGAACGAAGAGTAGAGCCACGGGTCGTAACATATCTGAAATGTAACGTCCACTGTTCAAAGTGCCCTCAATGCGAACAAGAGGTGACTGAGACGTGTAACCAATGGCACGCCATACCATCACGCCGGGTGATACGCCAATATGGCGATGACGTGTACACGCTTCCAATGTGCGTTAACCGCGATGTCGCCAGACACGGATGCGACCATCATGATGTTTTAAACACAACGTGCATTCATCCGAAAAAGGTGACTTTTTGTCATTCGTGCACCCAGGTTCGTCGTTGAGTACACCATCGCAGGCGCTCCTGTCTGTGATGCAGCGTCAAGGGTAACTGCAGCCATGGTCGGAGAGCCGATAGTGCATGTTGCTGCAAACGTCGTCGAACTGTTCGTGGAGATGGTTGTTGTCTCGTAAACGTACCTATCTTTGACTAAGGGATCGAGACGTGGCTGCACGATCCGTAACAGCCATGCTGATAAGATGGCTGTCATCTCGACTGCTAGTGATACGAGGCTGTTGGGATCCAGCACGGCGTTCCGCATTACCCTCCTGAACCCAACAATTCCATATTCTGCTAACAGTCATTGGATATCGACCAACGCGAGCAGCAATGTCGCGATACGATAAACCGCAATCGCGTTAGGCTACAATACGACCTTTATCAAAGTCGGAAACGTGATGGTACGCATTTCTTCTCCTTACACGAGGCATCACAACAATGTATCACCAGGAAACTCCGGTGAACTGCTATTTGTGTATGAGAAATCGGCTGGAAAGTTTCCTCATGTCAGCACGTTGTAGGTATCGCCACCGGCGCCAACCTAGTGTGAATGCTCTGAAAAGCTAATAATTTGCATATCATAACATCTTCTTCCTGTTGGTTAAATTTCGCGTCTGTAGCACGTCATCTTTGTGGTGTAGCAATTTTAATGGCCAGTGGCGTATATATGAATTAAACGTTTTTAAGTATTTCAGTTATTAGAAAACTTTTATAACGTGATTTTTTATCCATATGACAACTTGACGTGAGGCCGATGTTAATGTGAACAAATTACACAAAAAAGATTTTTTATCTTATGTATATGTACAGTTCCACATCCCTTTTATTGTACTGCCAAACTAAAATTTTGTATCATATATTGACTCGTAACTCATGTTATGAGACATATTCCACGTATATGCACTTGGTTACAGACATGAAGACGACAGAAAAGTCTATCAAAATTGGATGTCTTAAATAAAAAAAATATTTATGGGATCTCGGCCTTTAGTAGGTTTCTAGCAAGTTAAACAGATCGCTCCTTCTGTCTTCTAAAAATGATAAAATTTAATCATATGTTTGAGTATTGGGTCTTTATAATAAGTAATTGGAATTATATGGACTTTTGTCACTTATTTCGGAATTCCAGTTTGGAGTGTCCGTATAATACAGATGTTTCTGTAATAAATAAAAGAAAATCGCGTGTAGTATGACGTAACACAGCAACGCCCAGAGGCGTTGATATCATCACAGCTTTCTCTCTCACAAATCACATCTCACTTTCTTTGACACTTCTCTACCGAAATAGCCCAGTGTAATGATAATTCACATAAAATTACGAGATTGTTAAAGATCGTTTTACAAAATGCATATCAAACACACCAGATGTATTTTCTTGTACTCACAGATGAAGTTTCGAAGTACAAAATTACATGAAATTTAAGAAGGATGAAGAATAATAAATGTCACTTCTATGTAAAATGGTGCAGGTAGATACAGATTGGGATGATTTACTTGGGATGGGAGTATTGGTTACTGATTATCCCGTTGGGAGATAAGCTTAGTAATAAACGTCTAGAGGACGTCCTAGAAGTGTTGATATGTTTCAAGTTCATAATGGAGATGTAACGAATGGTTGTTTGGATGGATACTGGATACTGAATGTCTGGAAATCCAGTCAGCCTGGCAGCTGGATATCCAGTGGCCGCATATTCGGCCGGCATCGCCACGGAGCGTGTCGTGTGAACGACCCGCGAAAGTCAGGCGCGGACGACAGTATGGATTCGGGTAAATTCCGGCATCGTGTGTCATGAGTAAAGCGAACAATCCGGCATAGTGTGTCATCAGTACAGCGAACATATAACAGGTTGACTGACTGACTTCACTGCTTCAACTCTTGCGAATTGTGATCAATTTCATTAGTAGTTGTTGGAAGTTCCTATTGAAAATAGACCCCGTGTACCATGGACCTTGCCGTGGTGGAGTGATTTGCGTGTCTCGGCGATGCAGATAGCCGTACCGTAGGTGCAACCACAAGGGAGGCGTATCTGTCGAGAGGTCCAACAAATGTGTTGTTCCTGAAGGGGGGGGGGGGGGGGGACAGCAGCCTTTATTAGCAATTGCTGGGGCAACACTCTAGTTGATTGATCTGATCCTGTAGCATCAATGGGATGTACTTGAGGCTATTACTATGGAAATGGATGAGGACGAGGATGAAGATGAGATGGGAGATACGATATCTCTAGGTATTCCAAAGAAAGCAGGTATTCCAAAAAAAGAAGGTATTCCAAAGAAAGCGGGTGCTGTCTTGTGTGAATATTACCGAACTATCAGTTTAATAAATCATGGTTGCCAAATTCTAACACCAATTCCTTAAAAAAGATCAAAAACCTGCTAGAAGCCAAATCGGGGACGATCAGTAAGGATTCCGGATGTATGTAGAAACACGCGAGGCTATACTGACCCTACGACTTATCTTAGAAAACATATTAAGGAAAGGCAAGTGCCCGCATCTCGTGGTCGTGCGGTAGCGTTCTCGCTTCCCACGCCCGGGTTCCCGGGTTCGATTCCCGGCGGGGTCAGGGATTTTCTCTGCCTCGTGATGGCTGGGTGTTGTGTGATGTCCTTAGGTTAGTTAGGTTTAGGTAGTTCTAAGTTCTAGGGGACTGATGACCATAGATGTTAAGTCCCATAGTGCTCAGAGCCATTTGGACCATTTGGAAAGGCAAGTCTACTTTTATAGCATCCGTAGTTTAAGAGTAAGCTGAAGTACAATCTTCGAAACAGTGAAGATAGTAAGGCTAAAATACAGAGAGCGAAGACTTATATACAACTTGAACCAAAACCAGACGGCGGATACTAGTATAAAAGTCGAGAGGAATGGAAGGAACCAGTGGTTGAGAAGGGAGTGAGACAGCATTGTTGCCTATCCCCGATGTCATTCAATTTATTCACTGAGCAACGAGTAAGGAAACCAAAGAAAAACTTTGGAGTAGAAATTAGAAATCAGGGAGAAGACATAAAAATTTTAGGTTTGCAGTCACACTGTAATTCTGTCAGAGAAAGCAAAGGAGTTGAAAGAGCAGCTGGACGTAATGGACAGTGTCTTTAAAGGAAAACACAAGATGAACATCAGTAAAAGCAAAACAAGGATAATGTCACGCAGTCGAATTAAATCAACTGATACTGAGAGAATTAGATTAGCGAACGGGACTCTTGATGTGGTATATAAGTTTTGAGTAAGATAACTCTCGCCGAAGTAGAGAGGACGTAAAATGTAGATCGACAATGCCAAGAAAAACGTTTCTGATGAAGACACACTGGTTAACATCTAATATAGATTTATGTGTAAGAAGTCTTTTCTGAAACTATATGAGGAGGTACTGAATAGAATTGGGAAGAAAATAAATTAGTGGTGCAACCTGACTAGAAGAAGAGATCGGTTGATAGGACACATTCTGAGACATCAGGGCATCACCAGTTCATGGTTTTACCAATTTAGTAGTGGTGGGAAGCGGAGGGGGGGGGGGGGGGGGGAGGAGGCCGAATACCCGAGAGGGAGACCGAGAGATGAAATACAGTTAGCTGTGCATACATTTCCCAAAACATAGCTCTTGAGATATATAACAGCATTTGTGACAAAATGAAAATAAGTATTTCAGGTGGTTTCGCTGTATCCGTAACTTCTGACATACAGTTCCTTTCGTATGACAATACTAGCTTCGAGAGTTTCAGAGCTCTCTGTTAGTCTTCTGAAATCCAGCTGGCACGTAGAGGTTTTGCTATGTAGCCTATCTAGGGTCTCACACGGGGGAAGTGTAGCAAAGCAACCGAATAATAATCAAGGATATCTTTGGGATATTGAGCAAAGAAAAATACATTTACAGATTCATGACACTGGCGCCAACACGGTGAAAGATAATCGAGTGGCTATGTATGATTGTGATAGACGTTTCTATTAGTTCCAGAGAGTTGTAACTGAGTCACTGAAGATCTAGCTCGAAGTAACAGAAATAATCACTAAGGGTACACATCCCACAGCACACTTCAGTCATTCGAAATAAGCTCATGAACGGCATGTAGAGATTCTAAAGGAGCTAAATGTACTGGAGCAACAATTGGTACAAGATACCAGCACTATGCATAATGCAAACTTTTGTGTGGTAGAGCGCCTGTTGGAACAAAAATATCCTGTGTGGTGTCACCGCCAGACACCACATTTCCTAGGTGGTAGCTTTAAATCGGCCGCGGTCCATTAGTACATGTCGGACCCGCGTGTCGCCACTGTTAGTGATCGCAGACCGAGCGCCACCACACAGCAGGTCTCGAGAGACGGACTAGCACTCGCCCCAGTTGTACGGACGACGTAGCTAGCGATGCACACTGACGAAGCCTCGCTCATTTGCAGAGCAGATAGTTAGAATAGCCTTCAGCTAAGTCAATGGCTACGACCTAGCAAGGCGCCATTAGTAGTTTATTGCCTGAATCTACAGAGTCTCACTTGTATCGTCAATAGCGATGTAGAACAAGGATGGATTAAAGTTAAGTATTCCAGCAGCTACGTACTTTTCTTTATAGCATTCATTACGTATCCTGTTTCAGACCTCACGCCTTCCTTCGTGAGCTTATAGCGTGCATTGCGGTCCCCTCAAACCACACTGCGTCGGCACTTCTGTCGACACATCATCCTGTGTCTTATATGTTCTGTAATCAGCATCCGATACGGCAATCTGAATTCATGTCAGTGGTGGTTTGATGGAGCAGAGGGTTAAGCTTTTGCAGCTCTTCGGAGAAATAGCAAAACTAAGTACTGGTCTTTCCTGCGCAGGCGGAGTAATGTGACTTGTTGTGGGGTTAAAGAACTATACAGATAGCGATGCGACAGCACGAAGAACTCCTGTGTTGCCTCGCGAGAGAATGTTTTTAAAAACTGAAACAGAAAATCGTTTCAGCTCCTTAAATGAAGGTCCCAGTTACTTGACTGCAAATGTTCTAGCCCAAGATTCAAAACAGACTGTTTGATGGTTACTGAAGTTCAAAGGTGCTCTTGTAATGTCAAGAAGAATCTTTGATCAGTAGCAGCTCATCTCCAGTGTCTGCTAAATGAAGAAGAGACGAGTGTGTAACAACTGCGATGGCGATGCTAATGAAACGCTCTCAGATTGTTTCTACGAGGTGGAAAATGAAAATCATAATATCAGTGTGACGGTCAAGAAACAAACTAGACCACATGCGAGACAGGCTACCTCTGAAGACAGCTGGAATAGATTGCAAGGGCGACCCTTTTATAATGTGACACAGCGCACACCTGCAGCAGTGTACATAACGACAGACTTTTCTCTGTAGCTGCTCTGAGTTACGACGACAAACGAAATTGCTTATTACTTCACAATGCAGAAAGATCGGAATTCATTCACCATAGTTTGCGTCTAGTTCAGTATGAACACTAATTTGTCTTTTTGTTACTATGAATAATAAATGGTGTTTTGATTTGAAGATACTACGATTTTATTTGTGTTTAGAGTATTTAACATAAATGAAGTCACTTTTGTGAATTTTTTTTAATTTATTAAAAATCCGATATCCGCCGGATATCCTATATCCTACAAAGGGTCAGATGGCAAAATTATGCCTGACTGCAGGTTACTGGATAGTTGTTGGATACCCGTTAACGTCTCTAGTTCCAGCTCTGCTTCTCGCGTTTACTGTCTTATGAGTTGACTTAGCCTCCGCCATTGTAGTAGTCATTAACTGATGGTGCAAAACGATGAAAGAATAACTTCACATGGCATTAAAGGAACGAGCAGATTTTGTGATTAATGCACTTGGTTCTATTTAATTCGCCTCATTACTCCTGATTTTCGATACAGTCCAGGTTTCTAGCTGTCATATTGGAATTGTGATGATGATGATGATGATGATGTTTGGTATGTGGGGCGCTCAACTGCGCGGTCATCAGCGCCTGTACAAAGTCCCAAATTTTACAATGTCCAATTTTTTTTTTTACACAATCTAATCTAGCCACTATCACGAGAGGTGATGATGATGATGACGAAATGATGAGGACAACACAAACACCCAGTCCCCAGGCACAGAAAATCCCCACCCCGGGTGGTAATCGAACGCGGGATCCCGTAATCCAGAAGCAGCAACGCCAGCTAGCCACTGGACTACGAGCTGTGGACGTATTGGATTGTGCTTACTATTGTGCCATTTGAGACTGGATTCTGTGGCGAGGGATCGTTCTATTTTAGGGAATGAAGGTAAGATGCGAAGACTTGTAAGTACGATGAGACAAAACAAGGCTTTTGATTGTGTAAATCATGAAATTCTGCTACACAAGCTCAAGTATTGTGGCATGAGTGGGACAGTGCACAAATGGTTTAATTCGTACCTAACTGGAAGAGTGCAGAAAGTTGAAATAAGTAGTTCTCGTAACATGCAAAGATCAGTACATTCCTCAAACTGGGGAACTATCAAGAATGGCGTTCCACAAGGGTCAGTCTTGGGTCCTTTGTTGTTCTTATTATATATTAATGACTTGCCATTCTATATTCATGAAGAGGCAAAGTTAGTTCTCTTTGCTGATGATACAAGTATAGTAATCACACCTGAGAAACAAGAATTAACTGTTGAAATTGTCAACACTGTCTTTCAGAAAATTACTAAGTGGTTCCTTGTAAACGGACTCTCACTGAATTTTGATAAGACACAGTACATACAGTTCCGTACAGTAAATGGTATGACGTCATTAATAAATATAGACCTTAATCAGAAGCATATAGCTAAGGTAGAATATTCCAAATTTTTAGGTATGTCCATTGATGAGAGATTAAATTGGAAGAAACACACTGATGATCTGCTGAAACATTTGAGTTCAGCTACTTATGCAATAAGGGTCATTGCAAATTTTGGTGATAAACATCTTAGTAAATTAGCTTACTACGCCTATTTTCACTCATTGCTTTCATATGGCATCATATTTTGGGGTAATTCATCACTGAGGAATAAAGTATTTATTGCACAAAAGCGTGTAATCAGAATAATAGCTGGAGTCCACCCAAGATCATCTTGCAGACATTTATATAAGGATCTAGGGATATTCACAGTAGCTTCTCAGTATATATACTCTCTTATGAAATTTGTTATTAACAACCAAACCCAATTCAAAAGTAATAGCAGTGTGCATAACTACAATACTAGGATAAAGGACGATCTTCACTATTCAAGATTAAATCTAACTTTGGCACAGAAAGGGGTGAATTATACTGGCACTAAAGTCTTTGGTCACTTACCAAATAGTATCAAAAGTCTGACAGATAACCAACAAGTATTTAAGAAGAAATTAAAAGAATTTCTGAATGACAACTCCTTCTACTCCATAGAGGAATTTTTAGATATAAATTAAGAAAAAAAGAAAAAAAACAAAAATATTAAAAAAATAATTAAAAAAATAAAAATAAAAAATAAAGAAAAACAAAAAAACACAAAAAAATAAAGTTGTTATATCAACTTAAGTATGTTGTTAAATTAACCTAATTACGTCATGTATTGGAAAATTCGACTCGTTCCACATCATTACGAAATAGCGTATTCATGATCCATGGAACTAGTATTAATCAAATCTAATCTAATCTAATCTAATCTTTTTTCCATAAATCGCTTACGGCGGCTACCAGAATGAACCCTCCGAAAGACCACGGCCAATTTCCTTCCCCATTCGTACCTAATCAGAGCTTGTGATACGTCACTAACGACATCATCATCGACGGAACCCTGTTTCTATCTTTCTTCAACCACAAAGGAGGACGTGTCGCAGATATTTCCTGAGGGAGCTACTCATTCTGATTTGTCCTTGAGACGGCTATAATATTGTCACTATAATATTGTGTCTTTTTCGATTGATGGAAGATAGCTCCACTCCATTTCCATATAGTATGCCTTGATAACAACTCCCCGTATTCGGCCGTGAAATACTTACTAATCGTATTTATCCGTGTGGGAGTCTGAGAATACGATTAAGCATTTATTAAAATGTTACGTGCCGAGGCGCGTAAAGAATCATTGTATCATTCCACTGTAATATTAGCTTCAAGCTAAAAGAATGTAATTATATTGTCTCTATTCTTCTTCGTCCTTTGCGTTGATTAGGCACGATTTCGTTGTCCTAAGACAGTCATTTTGTGATGAATCAGTTGTAATTATTATAGATCAAAAACGACTAGAAAAATATAGATACAGTCATCCTCCCGCGATTTTTTTAAGTTTTATACGAATTATATTTGGAGCTAGGAATCCCCTGATTATTCATCATCTACGTTTTTTTTTTTTTTCAGGAATTTTCAATGACCATAGCACGGTATCTTTGTCAGCGCATGGCCTGGTACAACGTGGCCTGCAACTTTGATTTAAGTTTCAAATTTTGCTACTGGCTTTTAGAAAGTTGTATTTATTTTTGTGCCGACCAAACATTGTGGAATAAATTTCTTTACTTCACGTCTATGGCCACAAATTTTTGTCATCAGACTACCGGTTTCGTTCTATAGTAACCAGCTTCAGATCTGTTTTATAAAAACATGTCCTGATGTACTGAAGCAATAGTAGCATCTTCAAATGTTAAACACTATAGATCCAGTATATTAGGACATGTTCTTGAATATTGTCATTATAGATCGAAACAGGTAGTCTGATGACAAAAATTTGTGACGATAGACGTCAAGTAAAGGAAATTTATTTTATATTTGGGTCACTGCTTTATTCACGTCTACGTCGCAGCTTGTCAAACACTGTGGACCATTAGTTGAAAAAGATCGTTACACATAGCACTATCGCTTACATTACACCAGCAGTTAATGTCTTGAGAATCACTACTTACACTGTAATATTTAACTTAATCGAAAATAACATCCAAAAATAATAATATACGATAAGTACATTCCAATCAGAAACATATTTTTAAGAAATTATAATACACACATCAAAAAAGTTTTGTGTCAACTCAGTTCCCAGAACACCTGAAGACAGACGTTGACTGTGGATATTGCATCACAGACACAGTGCGTTTGACTGTTCAGAGATGTCACTAAACCCGCCCAAAGATGTAAACAACCTCCGGCCTATTAGACGGAGGGAGACCGCATGCCGATCACTTCCTGTCATTCCACCAGAAAGGAGGTACACGGCTCTGGTTGTCTGTAGTTCAACCATGCCTAGACGGTCAATACTGTGGTTCGATCGCGTCCGCATTGTTACTTTGTGCCAGGAAGGGCTCTCAAGAAGTGAAGTGTCCAGCGCCTCGGAGTGAACCAAAGCGATGTTGTTCGGACTTGTCCCACGCCCGGGCTGCCGGGTTCGATTCCCGGCGTGGTCAGGGATTTTCTCTGCCTCGTGATGACTGGGTGTTGTGTGATGTCCTTAGGTTAGTTAGGTTTAAGTAGTTCTAAGTTCTAGGGGACTGATGACCACAGATGTTAAGTCCCATAGTGCTCAGAGCCATTGTTCGGACATGGAGGAGATACAGAGATACAGGAACTGTTGATGACATGCCACGCTCAGGCCGCCCAAGGGCTACTACTGCAGTGGTTGGCAGATACTTACGGATTATGGCTCGGAGGAACCCTGACAGTATCGCCTCCATGTTGAATAATGCTTTTCGGGCAGCCACAGGACGCCGTGTTATGACTGAAACTGTGCGCAATAGGCTGCATGATCCGCAACTTCACTCCCGACGTACATGGCGAGGACCATCTTTGCAACCACGACACCATACAGCGCGGTACAGATGGGGCCAACAACATGCCGAATGGATTGGCATCACGTGTCTTCATCGATGAGTGCGCATATGCCTTCAACCAGACAATCGTAGTGGCGTGTTTGGAGGCAACCCGGTCAGGCTGAATGCCTTAGACACTCTGTCCAGCGGGTGCCGCACGGTGGAGGCTTCCTGATGTTTTGGGGTGGCATTATGTGGGGCCGACGTACGCCGCTGGTGATCATGGAAGGCGCCGTAAGGGCTGTACGATATGTGAATGCCATCCTCCGACCGATAGTGCAATCATATCGGCAGCATATTGGCGATGCATTCGTCTTCATGGACGACAATTTGCGCCCCCATCGTGCACATCTTGTGAATGACATCCTTCAGAATAACGACATCGCTCGACTAGAGCGACCAGCATGTTCTCCAGACATGAGCCCTATCGGACATGCCTGGGATAGATTGAAATTGCCTGTTTATGGACGACGTGATCCACCAACCACTGTGAGGGACCTACGTTGAATCGCCGTTGAGGACAATCTGGACAGTGCCTTTATGAACTTGTGGATAGAATGCCATGACAAACACATGCATGCATCAATTCACTGTGCATCAATGCACATCCGCCCCACAATCACTGTTAAGCATTATTACAGTACAACGAGAAAGGAAGTGGACAAGTGGAACATTTCATACCATTACAGAGTGGTGCAACACGAACAAGCTAAAAGCCGCAAATATTAAAACTACACACATTGCAATGAAGGGATCACTGAAAAGAAACCCTGGCATTAACCTCTGAGACATGAACACTAACCGCAGCTTGAAAGACAAAGCCTCAACGAAGATATACAATTGACGACAACAAAGCAGAAAAATGTTACAAAACCTGCCACACATAAATTCAGCCAGTTAGAGACTACCAACCACACTGGTGAGAACATACCACTGTGCGCTCTCCTACCCAGTATTGAACTTTGCTGCGAGCAAATGGGCACACCTTCTAAAACTCACTGTGAACAAAATGTCAGGCGAGGACAGGGGAATGTAGCGCTCAGATTATCAGCAGTACCATATCAGTGGAAGCACTGTATGCGGTTCTAGAATATCCAGTCTATATTATGGTCAGATATCGAGCAGCATCAAGTTGGTTCGGAATGGACGTACCTGACAGGATCAACAAATCATTGAAGTACTAATTAAGGACAAACGCCAACTTAAGCTCTGAAGGGTGCAGAACTGGCAACAAAATGGGTGGTTAGTGATACCGGGTGCCGTGTATACAACATATTCCCTCATATTCAGGAGCGGCTGAACATGAACTGTGCCAAACCCAGCCGCGACGTGGTTCACTTTCTGACCAGACACGGCCCTTATCCCAAGCACTTACACCGCATGACACCAAGCAACTGTTCGAACTGTACATGCTGGGAAACCTGGAACACACCCTCCTAATCTGTAGGCTGTTCAACAACCTAGGACAAACAGGACTAAAAAGAAACACGGTAACGTATAACACAATACACAACACAGTGCATAATGAAGACACATGGAACACACACAATACACCATCCGACACGATCTCTGCTGCACTGTACAGAGTGTCGGAATAATTCACATACAGTGCTTCCGCTGATATGGTGCCAAACGCCCCGGACAGTCTTAGCGCTACATTTCCCTGCCCTCGCCTGGCATCTGTGTTGTTCACAGCGAGTTTTAGAAGGTGTGCCCATGCGTTCACAGCAAAGCTCAATACTGACTGGTTCGAAGAGCGCACAGTGGTAAGTTCGCACCAATGTGCTGTTAGTGTGCAGTTGGCTCAGTTTATGCGTCCTAGTTTGTGTAACATTTTTTCAGCGTTGTCTGTTTTCACTTGTTCATGTTCGTTGAAAATATGTACCCCTAAATATCTTGTTACTACTGTGCATTTAATGTTCATGTTACCGAGTTTAATGCAGCGATTTCTTTTCAGTGATCCCTTCATTACAATGTACAGTGAAAAACCTTAATATTCGAGCACTAAGAGATTTTTACTTTGCTGCATCATAACTGTATTCTGAATAAAAGAAAAATATAATATATCCACTTATTGTATGAAGGTAGATGTCTAGTAAACAACAGTATGAATGATGTTTACACAATGTATACCACTCGTAAAATAATATGATTAAAGTAAAACACTCTTCGAGGGTCACGTTACTTTAATATCCGGGTTACTTTAATATCCCGACAGATGGGAGTGCCGCACTTGTTTTCACCGTTCACACCGGGGTAAATACTTCGAGTAAGAGGGCAAGTGCGTGTTTACAAACGCGGTCGACTGTCCACACGATACGATGCCACGCAAAGCTAATATGAGTTTTGAGACACGGCAGCCTGAGATTTTTCACAATGTGAAAAGTAAATCGTACAGACAAATTGTTGCCATGCTCAACGTAAGTAAGAGCACCGTGGCAGATATCGTCCGAAGGTTCAAAAATGAGTCCCGTATCGACTCTATACCGCAAAAGGGAGAGCCACCGAAGCTGGATGCACATAACAAGAGGCAGCTAATACGGAAAATAAAAAAGGATCCTACACTCACTGCACCCGGGTTAGCACGTGAGCTGCTAAACGAGACTGGCAAAAAGGTACATCCTCGAACGATCCCCAGAGCATTGAATGAGAGTGGCTACAATAGGAGAGTGGCCAGGAAAAAACCGTACGTGAATGAACAGAATCGAAAGAAGAGATTGTTTTTTGCCAGGGAGTTTATTACACACGATGAAATATGGTGGAACGACGTCATTTTTGCCGACTGGGTCGGACGGAAGAAGTATGGTGTGGCGGAAGAAGAAGAATTGACAATCACAAATATTAAACCAACTGTAAAGCATGGAGGTGGCAGCGTATTTATCTGGGGCTGTATATCGATATTTGCACCAGGAGAATTGGTGTTCATTGACAGTATTATGACGAAATATGTCTATTTGAACATATTAAAGAATAATTTACGGAAAAGTGCCGAAACCATGGCGATATTAAACACGTTCAAGTTTTACCAGGAAGATGACCCGAAACATAAGGCTCGAATTGTGCAGGAATATTTGCTGTACAATTGCCCCAAAGTCTTACAACCACCACGTCAACGACCAGATCTCAACCCCATTGAGAATGTGTGGGGAGAACTGGAGCGACGTATTAGAAAAACACCAGTATCGTCCAATGAAACTCTGAAGCGTCTACATGCGGACTACTTGCATACTTTGCAGTATGCCCCACTGTTTGAAAGAAGTGATAAAACAGAATGGCTAACCTACAAGATATTGAAACATTTAATGTTCCACAAAATCTTGTTTTGAAATGATTCGTTCTGCAAAGTGCCCGAATATTAAAGTAACATGAATATAGGAATGAGCTGTATTTAAATAGTATTATAAAAGAACTTATGCACGTTTTCTTAATAAAGTTTATGGTATTATTTAAAAGACATTTGGATTGTTGTGTTTGTTTTGGTACTAATAAAGAATGATGCTACAAGGTTAACATATCGTAGTGTCCGAATAATAAGTGATTCACTATATGTAGTTTTATTGTTTCCGACTGTTAACTTGTTCATGTTGCAGCAATCTGTCATTGTGTGAAGTGTTCGACTTGCTATCTCACTGAACTGCAATATGATTAACAGTGGTTGCGGATTGGGAGGGTGGGGGGATGTCTGTTCCCCTCCAGAGAGTTCATCACAAGGCGAATAAATGGCTTCTTTGGAATGGCACTTTATCAGGTCAGGGTCAGCTTTTTGATTACGAAATAACGTGCGCAGGGATTTGTGTACAACTTCGTTTCCGCAGGGCGCTGTGGCCGAGCGGTTCCAGGTGCTTCAGTCCGGAACCGCGCGACTGCTCTGGTCGCAGGTCCGAATCCTGCCCCTGGCATGGATGTGTGTGATGTCTTAGGTTAGTTAGGTTTAAGTAGTTCTAAGTTCTAGGGGACTGATGACCTCAGATGGTAGGTCTCATACTGCTCAGAGATGTTTGAACCATTTGAATTCGTTTCCACACAGCAAGAGCGACGAAAAATGTGATACCTAGAATACCATGCTGCAGAAAAACATATGGAATGAAATGAAAACGTAGACAACATAATATGCAGCACGAAGATTAACTCCAAAGGGTAGACCAACAAGGACAATAGACTAAAAGAAAAGCAGGAGTCAATCCGCACGTGGCACAAAGCCTACAGAAGCAAACGTGTAAATACAGCTCAATCATGAAGAAAGATAAGAACATAAAGGACCAGGAAATAAACCTATTAGTGCCCTATAAAAAAGTATGTAGCTGAATTAGGTAGTGACCAGTGATTGTACCACAAAGAGTCACTCTGAACTTGTACTTGTTAGACATGTAGAATTACAGTAGTTAAGATAATCACATTACCACAACATTACCAGATTTCCTATACATAACGCACGTTAAATCAGTTTAGGATGAAAACTGGAGATTAAAATAGTTCAGCACAGTTAAAGGCGTCTGGAAGTCAACAGCTCGATGAAAGTACCGAGGTTTTCACCTCCGGACGCGTAAGGCGGCGGGTCCAACCTCTCCCCTCTACTCTGTCCTATCATCCATTAAATCTAAATTATTTCCTATCCTCTAGTTTTTCCTTTTGTTACATAAAGTGTTATGTTTAAGTATTTCAATTATTTACAGCTGCGACATCGTTACACTTAATTAAAATGAGAAGAATCCACCAAGTTCTGTGTATGTAAAAGGTGACATTGTAAAAGCACGACCTCTTACCATCTTCGTGGCAGGTCTCTGTGAATGGTAGTGAATAACATAAAAAATAAAATAAGTATCGTAAGATATAATTGCAGCAGTAGCCGCTGCGAAGTAGTAGTATTGAAAGAGCAAGGAGGGGGTCCTGCAATTGACTGATTTAGCAGGAGGAGCAGACTGGACCTTCGTGCGAGTCAAAGAGACGACAGAGGCAGAACACCAACAGTGCTTGACCACCAGAGAGGCAAGGCGTACAAAGGAAAGAACTTGCCTTCGTCGTAGTGAAAAAAAGAAAAAAGAAAGAGATAACTCCCCCTGTTATCGAATTCTCGTCGAATAAAAAAGAAAAAAGGAAATGGAAGACAGGGGGTGGGGGGCGTAGGGTGGACGTGGAGGTGGCGAACATAAAGGGTATCAACACATCAATACGGGCCTGACAAGCTTTATGATCTGCAAATGACGTGTGTCCGTCTCGGGCGCCGTGTTCCCTTCCCCGGACTGAATATTAAAAACGCCGTGATGTATCGGCCGGCAGGCGGCGCCTCGGTAAAGCGCGCTGGATGCGACCAGCAAAGTTGCGGAAAAATATATCAGCTGCCAGCGAAACGCGAGGCCACGCGCGGGAGCAGAGTTGCGTTTTTGAGTTTTATTTATTTATTTATTTATTTTTCCCCCCCACCTCTTCCTCGGAACGGAGTGCCTACTGCTTTGACATATTACCGGCAGAAATCCGCGGTAACTTCTGCAAACATGGGTGGGGGAGGGGGGGGGGGGGAAGGGCAGCCGCATGTCGAAGTTTAGTATGCCTCTCTCCTCTTTTTGGATCCCGCTACGTATTTTTCCTGCGCCTTTAAAATCGACGAAGCTGCGTAACGGTAGACATCCATAACGTTCTCTCCACAAGGGATGTGTGAAATTCTGACAACGTGCGCCAGGATGTGGGTAGACCTTGAATTGCATAAAATGAAATAACAAAAAATTATATGGAAATGTGAGAATAAATGTATCATAAAATAATTTCATCCACAAATGGAATTTGTCGTCATAAATGGGAGAGACATTTAATATGCAGTGTGGCCCAAAAAGCCACTGACAAGCCTTAGCGCCAGGTTCCTTACACCAAAACCAGGAAAAAATATGTACTACTCTAAAATGCATACCATAAGAGCTATGAACATTGGTTTATCTTCGATACTATGAAACAGTTATAATCTACTGCAAGGACTTTGCTTTCCATTTTTTTGGAGGAGGTAGTATGCACAAAACCAAGAAAAATTGCCCAGTGGACATGAGGTCTAAAATGCATACCCTAAGAGATATGAGCACTGGTTCATCTTCGCTAGTGAGAAACGCCTCTCTCCTACTGAACAAGTAATCATAGTTCTTAAGGTATGCATTTTTAGCCCATCTTTACTAGTCATTTTTTCTTGTCTTGGTCCATAATGCCTCCTCCCAAAATACTGAAAGCAGAGAGATCGATGTAAAAGAGATGTATTTCGTAGTGTCGAAGACGAACGAGTGCTCATAGGTATGCATTTTAGAGCTCGTGTTCAACTAGGTGCTTTTTTTTCTTTTTTAAGGAACCTGTTCCTAAGGCTTGTCCGTAGCTTTTTGGGAGACACTGCATGTATTTTCAATCCGACGGTAAAATTGTACCAACGACAATACTAAATCCTTGTGTTCAAAGGCCTGGTGTAGTCATTTCGACTTAACGCCGTTGCGACGATTTGAGTGTCCCTAATCTCCGCAGTAACAAAACGTGGTATCCGAACGACGTGTCTTTCCTGGCGAATCACTACGTCATTGAGAGGTGAAGGCTACGTAAAGAGCACTGAAATATTCTGTGGTTCGAACGGCATTCGAGCCCACGACCTTTCCGTTCCCTGACAAGCGGTATACCACTACACAATGATAGTCCTCCCATTGCCAACGGTAATGTACGAATACTATTAATTGCTAAAAAATACTCTTCTCTTGGTTGTGGCCTAATGCTGTCCAAAATACAACCTCGCGTCTAAGAGCATGTCTGACAACAACAGAAACTGTAGAAAATGGTGGAAAAGTCCTGTGGCAGTCTCTAGTGCTTGTGAATGCAAAATCAGTCGCTAAACAGAAATATCGACCCAAAAACATGTTGTGTTTCTATGTACACCACCCTCTTATACAACACTCTGTGCTTTGTATTTGTTAAGCACTTGTATATCGCCGGCCGGTGTGGCCAAGCGGTTCTAGGCGCGTCAGTCTGGAACCGCGAGACCGCTACGGTCGCAGGTTCGAATCCTGCCTCGGGCATGGATGTGTGTGATGTCTTTAGGTTAGTTAGGTTTAAGTAGTTCTAAGTTCTAGGGGACTGATGACCTCAGATGTTAAGTCCCATAGTGCTCAGAGCCATTTGAACTTGTATATCACTGTGATGTCTGTTTGTGAGTTATACACGAGGGTAAGTCAATTATTATCCGCAAAGTAGTTATAAAATTTTATTGCAATCCAATAGGAAACTTACAAGAACATCATTTTTTCCACATTGTCTCCTTGCGTTCCAACGCACTTGCTGCATTGTTGTACGAGTTTCCTGACGCCCTCATAACAGAAGGGTCTCGGTTGAGCTGCGACCCAGGAACGCACCGCTTCTTTCACTGCTTCGTCCGAGGCACATCGACGGCCCCCAAATGCCTGTTTGAGTGGACCAAACAAGTGATAGAAAGGGCAAGATCGGAACTGTATGGAGGATGATCCAGTACTTCAAATTTGAGTTTCTGGAGCGTTTCAGCAGTGTAGGCAGTAGTATGCGGACGGGTATTGTTGTGCAACAACACATCCCCCGGTAGCTGAGTGGTCAGCGCGACAGACTGTCAATCCGAAGGGCCCGGGTTCGATTCCCGGCTGGGTCGGAGATTTTCTCCGCTCAGGAAATGGGTGTTGTGTTGTCCTAATCATCATCATTTCATCCCCATCGACGCGCAAGTCGCCGAAGTGGCGTCAAATCGATAGACTTGCACCAGGCGAACGGTCTACCCGACGGGAGGCCCTCGTCACACGACATTTCATTTCAAACCACCTTTTGACAGCAATCCTTGGCGTTTGCTTCGAATTGCAGGCTTTAGCCTGGCAGTAAGCATCGTACTGTAAGGTACACTGTTTATTGTTGTGCCCCTTTTCCCATAATGTTCCAGTACGGGACCTTGTGCGTCCCAAGAAACGAACTGTTGCGTCTTTAACTTTCTCTTACACGGCGAATTTGGATGTTTCCATTCCATACTCTGCCGTTTACTCTCCGGTTAGAAATGATGGATCCATGTTTCATCACCAGTAATGGTTCTGTCTAAGAAGTTGCCTCCTTCGTTAACACAGCTATTCAAATGTTTCTCGCAGATGTCAAAGCGCTTTTGTTTATGCAACTGTGTGAGTTGTTTTGGACCAATCTTGCACAAACTTTATGAAACCCAAGTCTGTTGTGGGTGATTTCGTGGTGAGAACCGAGACTGATTTGCAGATGATGTGCCAATAGTTAATCGTCTGTCTAAGAGAATCATTTCACGTGAACTCTCAATGGTTACTTCATTTGTGGAGGTAGACGGTCGTCCGGCTTATTCATCGTGCATAACTCATGTGCGACCATTTCGGAATTTTTCAATCCATTCGTAGACACTCCGCTGTGGCAAAGCACCCACTACTGTACCGAAAGTCTTCGATGAATTTCGGCCCCTAATACGCCTTCCGACCACAAAAAACGGATCATTGAACGGTGCTCTTCTTTGGTGCAAATAGGCAGCGGAGCAGCCATGATTAACAGCACGGCAGCGATAGCGAAACTAACGTAGCAGCTTGAAAATTGCAAAGATATAACAACAAATTAACAAAGCACGCGCCATCAACGTAAAACGACAGTACTACCAAAATAAACAAAAATATAACTAAATTGTGGATAAAGAATGGACTTACCCTCGTATATTTAATCGATTATTCCCCTTTAGGAGAAGGATCGAACATGAATTAACGATTTTATTTTTGGATGTTTTCCCCCTTCCTCTTCGACAAAGTCTTCATCCTCTCAGAATGTTCCCTTTCACGTTCGTCTGTCCACTTCTTACGAGGCTGTTGGGTTGTTCTTTGTTCGAACTTCACTTTTATGAGTTTACTCCGGCACTCGTTGCGGTCTTCGAGGTTTTCTATGTTGATCTGTTGCGTGTCCCTCTGGACCACCTTTAGCCACTCCGTGCTGCATTTATCTTTGCCATTGATGTCGAGTAGTTTCTTTGCTCTTCTGCTGTTCTCCATGATGTAGATGTGTGTGTACGACTTTTCCTGGCGTTTCCTGATTTCTTCGGTTAATGTGTTGGTATTTTCATAGAGTTCGTTCTGAGGTCTCTTCATCCAAATGCCGTTTTTGCTGATTGCCCCGTAAATCTCCCTAAGAATTTTTCTTTCCTGTTTTCCTATTTCCCTAATTTTTGAGTGACGTTGTTTCAGACGCTTATGTTGCTTCTGGAAGAATACCGGTTTAGTAATGTCTCAATTTTGCGTCTCTCGAAATGCATTTGTTGTTGTAGTAGGCCCATGTTAATTTATATGTCTTTTATGGCTTGCTGATCCTTTGTTCATTGGCGATTCTGTTTAGTCTTGATGACTGTATAGTTTCGCCAAGATATTTTAGGTTGCTGATTTGTGTGATGTTACCGTGTTTCGTGATTAGCAGGGACTTATTTTCTGGTCGTCTTTCCATTTACTGGGTTTTTTCATATGAAGTTTGCAGTCCACTTTTTTGTGCAATTTCATGCAGTTTTTGAACTGCGTGAATTGTTTCTGTCCTGTTGTTTGTGATAATCGCAATATCGTCCGCGAAGGCAAGGCATTTTACTTTAGTGCAGTTTTCTTTTCTGATACCAGTTTGGACACCTTCTACATGAGGTTCCAATTCTCTGATGACCTTTCCTAGAACAATACTGAAAAGAATCGGTGTTAGTCCGTCTCCCTCCGCACACCCCTTCTTATTTCAAAGGTTTCCCATATCTCATCCATGAATTTCACTTTGGAAGTTATTCTTGTAAGTGTCTGTTCTATGATTTTCCGGGTCTTTCATTCGATTCGTAATTCTTCCATGGTTTTAAAGTGGGTTTCGCGGCCTATTGAGTCATAAGCTTCCCTGTAATCGATGACTGTAATTACTGTATTCTTGCATTTTCTCATTTGTTGTATCGTCTTTGGGATCCAGATCTGCTTGGCACATGATCCCCCTTTTCTGAATCCCGCCTGGTATTCACCACGTAGTGGATTCGGCTGTGGTTGTGTTCTGTTTAGAAGTGCTGTGGAGAGGATTTTGTACGCCGCTGGGAGCGGGGAGATTCCTCTGTAGCCGTTGATGTCGGTCTTGTCACCCTTTTTATGTAACGGGTGAATGAGAGCGCATTTCTAGTCTTCTGGTATTTCCTCCGTCTCCCATATGTCTGAGATTATGTGAAGAAGTTTCTGTGTCAGTGCAGAATCGTTCAGTTTGCAGAGTTGTGCGATAACACCATCTTCTCCATGTGCTTTGCTGTTCTTGAGCTGCATGATTGTCGCTGTAATTTCTGCGAGATCTGGGGTTTTGAGTTCGGGTATGTGAATACCGGGGGTCTGAAGTCAACTTTTTCTTGTGGCGGTTCACAGTTAAGAAGGGAGCAGAAATACTGGGCCACTATTTTACAGTTGTTTTTTGAGTTGATTTCCAACGAGATGTCGGGTCTTTGTAAGCACAGATTGGGTACGTGATATCCCTGCAGGTTTTCTTTAAACGTCTTGTACAAATTTCTTAAATTATTTTTGCTGAAATCCTGTTGGATTTCGTGGAGTCTATTGTGGTCATATCCTCGTTTTTCTTTTCGAATCACCTTTGCAGTCTGTTTCCGAGATCCAAGAAAGTTTTCCCAGTTTTCCTCGGTTTTGTGGCTGTTGAATATTTTCCAGGCTGTTATTCGGTTGTCTATTGCTTGATCGCAGACTGTGTACCACCAGCGTGTTTCCTGGTGCAAGGGGGTTGTCCTAGTTTCGGGGCATCCTGAATTATCCATGTTAGTTTCTTCCAGTCTGTCGATTTTTCCTGATGAATTTGTTTGGTGATTTGTTGTTTGTTGAGTTTCAGGTATTGAAGATCTGGCTTCATGTTTTTGGGTGGATATTTTTTCCTTCTATTGGGTTGAAAATTTGTCTTTATTTGTAGGAGATAATGGTCCAATTCAAAAGCGGGTTTACAGGGCCTGACTTTAGAATTTCATTCGTATTTTACTTGGAAAATTCATCCTGCCACAGTTTGGAAATGTCCACGTGGTTAGCTTGTGTGTAGGTTTTTGAAATTAGGTGCTCATACACTACTGGCCATTAAATTTACTACACCAAGAAGAAATGTATGTGATAAACGGGTATTCATTGGACAAATATGTTGTACTAGAACTGACATGTGATTACATTTTCACGCAATTCGGGTGCATAGATCCTGAGAAATCAAGACCCAGAACAACCACCTCTGGCCGTAATAACGGCCCTGAAACGACTGGGCATTGAGTCAAACACAGCTTAAATGGCGTGTACAGGTACAGCTACCCATGCAGCTTCAACACGATAACACAGTTCATTAAGAGTAGTGACTGGCGTATTGTGACGAGCCAGTTGCTCGGCCACCATTGACCAGATGTTTTCAATTGGTGAGAGATCTGGAGAATGTGCTGGCCAGGGCAGCAGTCGAACATTTTCTGTATCCAGAAAGGCCCGTACAGGACCTGCAACATGCGGTCGTGCATTATCCTGCTGAAAAGTAGGGTTTCACAGGGATCGAATGAAGGGTAGAGCCACGGGTTGTAACACATCATTAATGTAAGGTCCACTGTTCAAAGTGCCGTCAATGATAACGAGAGGTGACCGAGACGTGTAATCAATGGCACCCCATACCATCACGCCGGATGGTACGCCAGTATGGGGAAGACGAATACACGCTTCCGACGTGCGTTCACCGCGATGTCGACAGACACGGATGCGACCATCATGATGCTGTAAACAGAACCTGGATTCATCCGAAAAAATGACGTTTTGCCATTCGTGCACCCAGGTTCGTCGTTGAGTACACCATCGCCGGCCGTAGTGGCCGTGCGGTTCTAGCCGCTACAGTCTGGAGCCGAGTGACCGCTACGATCGCTGGTTCGAATCCTGCCTCGGGCATGGATGTGTGTGATGTCCTTAGATTAGTAAGGTTTAATTAGTTGTAGGCGACTGATGACCTCAGAAGTTAAGTTGCATAATGCTCAGAGCTATTTGAACCATTTTGAGTATACCGTCGCAGGCGCTCCTGTCTGTGACGCAGCGTCAAGGGTAACCGCTGCCATGGTCTCCGAGCTGATAGTCCATGCTGCTGCAAACGTCGTCGAACTGTTTGTGCAGATGGTTGTCTTGCAAACGTCCCCATCTGTTGACTCGGGGATCGAGACGTGGCTGCACGATCCGTTACAGCCGTGCGGATAAGATGCCTGTCATCTCTACTGCTAGTGTTAGGAGGCCGTTGTTATACAGCAAGGCGTTCCGTATTACCCTCCTGAACCCACCGATTCAAAATTCTGCTAACGGTCATTGGATCTCGACCAACGCGAGCAACAATGTCGCGATACGATAAACCGCAATCGCGATAGGCTACAATCCGACTTTTATCAAAGTCGGAAAGGTTATGGTGCGCATTTCTCCTCCTTACACGAGACATCACAACAACGTTTCACCAGCCAACGCCGGTCAACTGCTGTTTGTGTATGAGAAATCGGCTGGAAACTTTCCTCATGTCAGCACGTTGTAGGTGTCACCGCCGGCGCCAGCCTTGTGTGAATGCTATGAAAAGCTAATCATTTGGATAGCACAGCATCCTTCCTGTCGGTTAAATTTCGCGTCTGTAGTACGTCATCGTCGTGGTGTAGCCATTTTAATGGCCAGTAGTGTTAATTTAAGTCCAAAAGTCCTACAGAAGTTAATTAGTTTCTCACCGTTGTTGTTGAAAAGCTTGTGTTTGGTTTGGTATGAGGGAGTGTAATGTCTCTGAATTTTTTGTCTGTTCCTAGTTGTGCGTTAAAGTCGCCGAATAGGATTTTCACATTGTGCCTTGGTGTGTTGTTGGTTTCTTCTTCCAGAGTTTCCCAGAAATTATCCACTGCTTCAGGATCGCTTTAGTTGTGTTGAATGTAGGGACATGTACATTGAGTAGTGTGTAAGCTTTATTAGGTGATTTTTCTGACAACTATGATATTCTTTCATTGGGAGAGGTAACGTCGATCACTGAGTCGAGTGCTGAGTTGTGAAGGGCGAATCTAGTTCCCAGGAGTGATAGTTTGTCTCTTACGGCAGGTTTGCCATTGTAGATTCTGAAATTTTCTGTGTTTAAGTGTCTTTCTCAGTGAATCTGGTCTCTTGGAGTGCGGTAATTTTTATGTGAAATTCCTCCAGGGTGTTGACGAAATCTTTTTATTTGCCTGTTTTGGTAAGAGCGTTCGTATTAATTCTGCCAGCAAAATTCTGATGTATAGTCTTGAGAGTGTTAAGAGTTCTTGAGGAGCTCCTATTTTTTTCCGCATAGAGTTCCTGATCCCCCAGAATCCGATGATCAGGTGAGTCCAGTCTATCGACCGGTGCCCGGGGTTGTGAGTCAATGACCGTTTTGTATGTATACCCCCAGGTGGGCTGCTTTCCCATACTGGACATCGCGCAGGTGGCGGATAGGGTAACGCCCACCATATAGGGTACCCAGGAAACAAAGTACTCGGGGCGGGCCAAAAATAGCACAGCAAATCCAGGCGCGACGGCATCCAGAGTGGGCGGCTTTGTGGCCAGCATCTGCCCACCAAGAGGGTGCGGCTCAAATGAATGCCCCAGGAACTAACAATCCCTGGATCTAACCTCCTAGAGGAAACACTGGACCAAAAAGATTACAAGCAACCATGACTCGTGGGAGGAATAACACGAATGCCCCGGGTGGTAACAAATCCACCCGTCAACCACGAAATCGGATTCTGAGGAACCTGGACTTCCTCGATCACAGAGAAAGTCGGAGTTTTCTGGCAAACTTCCACACAAAGCATTTACATTTCTTGGGTAAACATTTACATTTCTTGGGTACTTCAACATAAACACACTGATCCAACCAGGAATACTACATAACCTAACATTAGAGCTCAACAACCAGAAGATAATGACACTTACCCTGCCGGAAACCCGCATGACAAACGAAGACACAATGGATTATGGAAACTACCGTACCTTCAAGAGCAAGACAGACAAACGAGTCACCAACTTTGCTCTGCTTCTTGGCGTGGCCTTCGTGGTACATAAAAAGATAATCAGTTCAATTACAGAAGTCAATCCAATAAACAACAGGTTAATGGCAATGTGGTTACGTTGTGGAAGCAAGAAATACACCACGATCAATGTCATGCGCCCCGAAACGGGGATAACATAAATGGCCTATTTGAACACAGATATTCTGGGCAACACTAGAGACAGTGATGGCCAGGATCCCCAAGGACGATATAAAAATTATGTTAGGGGATTTCAAAACACAAATCGGCAGAGAAAAGCGTCATCAGAGAACTGTGGAAAAGTTTCCGGTGCACAAATATACAAACAGAAATGGCATGGGACTGATCGAACTATAGCTAACCCGGCTAGCAGCGATGTCTAACGCGCTGCTTACAGACCAAGAAGGCGTGCCGGTCCGCGGCACGATTTCGCTCAGCGGATTAGAGTCGAGGTCCGGTGTGCCGGCCAGCCTGTGGATGGTTTTTAAGGCGGTTTTCCATCTGCCTCGGCGAATGCGGGCTCGTTCCCCTTATTCCGCCTCAGTTACACTATATCGTCGATTGCTGCGCAAACACTGTTCTCCACGTACGCGTCCGCCCTAATTATTCTTCCATGCACACATCCGGGGTGACACTCGTCTTGTATGAGACGTTCCCGGGGGGTTCACTTGGGGCCGAACCGCACAATAACGCTGGGTTCGGTGTGGGGCGGCGTTGGGGCGGGTGAACTGCTGTGGCGTGTTGTGGGGTTGTAAACCACTGAGGGCTACGGCGGGACGAAGCCTCTCCGTCGTTTCTAGGTCCCTGGTTCAATACACACATTCACACATACATTGAATTATACCATCAGAATAACCTAAAGATTATGTCAACATCCCTCAGTAAATCTCCACGAAAACAGAAAACGTGGCGGTCACGTACACAACAGATGTGAGAATTCCCAACAGACCGTGTAGCGATTTCCTATACAGTTCAGAGGGAGATCCACGATGTTCATGTACGTATAGGTGCCAATATTGATTTAGACCATTATGTAACACGAATCAAGATAAAATTCACACTGTAAAATATCCATCAGAAGACAATGCATATAGAAAAGTTAGACACAAGAAATATCGTGGAATACAACGTAAAACAGGAATGGGAAAAACAATCAGCAAACGCATGGGAAGTATTCCATAGAAAGATAATACAAAAAGCAAAAGAACTGATACCACGAGAAAGAGCACTAAGCAACCTTGATGGGGCTCAGAGAGTGAAGAGGCTCTAGAAACACGCATAGAATCTTTTCAGGACTACAATAGTAAAAAAATCCACAGAAATTCTCTGTCATTCCAAATAATCAAGATAACAGGCTGCAAAATTTATTGGACAAGTGAAGCAAAAGTACATGAAGCAGCAACGGAATGGTGTACAGGTAAACTTCCGCAACCACAATACGAGAGAATTCTACAGGACCTTCTCAAGGAAGATCTGCTGGTACACAACTCAAAATTCGTGCTTTAGGAAACCAGATGAAAACTAGCACCAACTAGCCAATGGAACTGTGAAGAACTGGGACGTTATTTCTCCTATCCCCTTAACTGCCCTGAACCTGTAATAAGATTTCCCACTACAGAACTATACCTTCACCCAACCAGAATCACTCCCACCAACATGTGAAGGGATCAACAAATACATACATAAACTAAGAAAACAACAGGACCTATGGTGGAGACGGCATCGTTGCAGAATTACTAAAGAACCTTGGACCAAAGTCACTACAGGAGATTATGTAAATAATGTCTACCATCTGGCAAACAGGAAAACATACTGACGACTGGAAATGTGCACTTACCCATCCACTGCACAAGAAAAGAGGAAGGATGAATGTGAACAACTACAGAGGAATCTCCCTGCTACAAGTCAGTGACAAAATTTTCTCAACATGCCTACCCCAGAGAACGCAAGAACAGTTAGAACACAAATTTGGTGAATACAAGGCAGACTTTTGCTCCTGTCGTTCATGCGCAGAAAAAAATCATCTATCTGAAAACAATCCTAAAATACACAGCCATCAGGAATGCGCCAGTAATTTGCACCTTCATACATTTCAAGAAAGCGTACGATTCGGTTGACCGACAATCCTTGTTCAACGTCTCAGAAGAACGGGGACTCGATCCAGAAACACTACGATTAATCAGACAGACATTAGCTGACACAACATCGAAAGTTAAATTCATGGGTGAAATCTCTGATCCCTTCAGGATCAAAGTTGGAGTGCCCCAAGGCGACGGATTATCAAATGGTTCAAATGGCTCCAAGCACCATGGGACTTAACATCTGAGGTCATCAGACCCCTAGACTTAGAACTACTTAAACCTAACTAATCTAAGGACATCACACACATCCATGCCCGAGGCAGGATTCGTAGCTGCGACCGTAGCAGCAGCGCGGTTCCAGACTGAATCGCCTAGAACTGCTCGGCCACAGTGGCCGGCGTGACGGATTATCCTCAGTATTATTCTACCTAGTCCTGGACAAAGTAATGAGTGAATGAGAAGAACTGAAAACTCAAGGACACTGGAAACCAATGCGACTAGGAAGATGATACTATCAGACAACGAAGCAACAGCAATCAAACAAACAGAGGTACTAAAAGAATGCGAGGAAAAGTTTGGTCTGCAAACCTCTTTCGAGAATTAATTTTTTTGCTCAAAATTAAACATAACAAAATTAGACACAAAATATGGCAAAATGAAGAGGGATGCACACTTCAAGTATCTAGGTGAAATCATTGAGCCTACAGGAGGAGAAAAAACCACACAAAAGACTCGTCTACAAAAAATGAAGAGAGCATTCGGCAAGACACAGCACGTATATAACAAGAATGCACGTCCAGTCACAGAAAAGTCAGACACAGTAATCAAGCCTGAAGTAGTGTATGCAAGTGGACGCTAACACTCCGTACGAAAAGTGACGTGGAAAGCACACTGAAGGAAGAAAGGAAGATCATGAGGAAAATTCTCAGCCCAAGGCTGACAGAAGAGGGTTGTAGATTACACTGTAGGAAAACTACAGAGAAGATGTCAAATATAGCAGCAGATGTCAGAAAAAAAGTTGAAGTTTTATGAGCACATTATCCGGCTATCGCCAAAACGACTCACCAAGATAATTCTAACATACGTTCAAGGGGTGAAATCAACAATACGGTGGATCACCCCAGTCAAACATGACCTAGAAGCAACAAAAATCGAACCAATAGAAACTGAGGACAGAAATGTGTACAGGGAGAAGGTACACAAGTGGAATGTCAGGTCAGAGAATGAAGTCCCAAAGAAAACTGGGACAAAGTGGACCGAAGATAGAAATAGCCTCCACGGAGAACAAAATGAGAGAATCGTGGAAGATCAGAAAAAATGCTCGAATGAGACAGAATGCTTTGCGTGATCCTACAAGGTCTCTACGCAAATAATACTAACAATAATAATATGTACGTATAACCATGCTCAAAAACTTTCACAATCTGGTAATCCAAGACTCTGTGATCAGAAAAAGGACATCACAATGATATACAGATGCAGGTACAGGGTGTTTCAAAAATGACCGGTATATTTGAAACGGCAATAAAAACTAAACGAGCAGCGATAGAAATACACCGTTTGTTGCAATATGCTTGGGACAACAGTACATTTTCAGGCAGACAAACTTTCGAAATTACAGTAGTTACAATTTTCAACAACAGATGGCACTGCGGTCTGGGAAACTCTATAGTACGATATTTTCCACATATCCACCATGCGTAGCAATAATATGGCGCAGTCTCTGAATTAAATTAGCCGAAACCTTTGACAACGTGTCTGGCGGAATGGCTTCACATGCAGATGAGGTGTACTGCTTCAGCTGTTCAATTGTTTCTGGATTCTGGCGGTACACCTGGTCTTTTAAGTGTCGCCACAGAAAGAAGTCACAGGGGTTCATGTCTGTCGAATAGGGAGGCCAATCCACGCCGCCTCCTGTATGTTTCGGATAGCCCAAAGCAATCACACGATCATCGAAATATTCATTCAGGAAAATAAAGACGTCGGCCGTGCGATGTGGCCGGGCACCATCTTGCATAAACCACGAGGTGTTCGCAGTGTCGTCTAAGGCAGTTTGTACCGCCACAAATTCACGAAGAATGTCCAGATAGCGTGATGCAGTAATCATTTCGGATCTGAAAAATGGGCCAATGATTCCTTTGGAAGAAATGGCGGCCCAGACCAGTACTTTTTGAGGATGCAGGGACGATGGGACTGCAACATGGGGCTTTTCGGTTCCCCATATGCGCCAGTTCTGTTTATTGACGAAGCCGTCCAGGTAAAAATAAGCTTCGTCAGTAAACCAAATGCTGCCCACATGCATATCGACGTCATCAATCCTGTGCACTATATCGTTAGCGAATGTCTCTCGTGCAGCAATGGTAGCAGCGCTGAGGGGTTGCCGCGTTTGAATTTTGTATGGATAGAGGTGTAAACTCTGGCGCATGAGACGATACGTGGACATTGGCGTCATTTGGACCGCAGCTGCAACACGGCAAACGGAAACCCGAGGCCGCTGTTGGATCACCTGCTGCACTAGCTGTGCGTTGCCCTCTGTGGTTGCCATACGCGGTCGCCCTACCTTTCCAGGACGTTCATCTGTCACGTTCCCAGTCCGTTGAAATTTTTCAAACAGATCCTTTATTGTATCGCTTTTCGGTCCTTTGGTTACATTAAACCTCCGCTGAAAACGTCGTCTTGTTGCAACAACACTGTGTTCTAGGCGGTGGAATTCCAACACCAGAAAAATCCTCTGTTCTAAGGAATAAACCTTGTTGTCTCCAGCACACTTGCACGTTGTGAACAGCACACGCTTACAGCAGAAAGACGACGTACAGAATGGCGCACCCACAGACTGCGTTGTCTTCTATATCTTTCACATCACTTGCAGCGCCATCTGTTGTTGAAAATTGTAACTACTGCAATTTCGAAAGTTTGTCCGCCTGAAAATGTACTGTTGTCCCAAGCATATTGCAACAAACGGGGTATTTCTATCGCTGCTCGTTTAGTTTTTATTGCCGTTTCAAAAATACCGGTCATTTTTGAAACACCCTGCAGGTAGAAATATTATACGCTGCATCTGTCACCCATTAAAAGATTTTCACGCGGTTTTCTGTAATTGATACACAGATTGACGTGGAAGGTTTGTGTGTATTATGTAGGATTACAGTAATCATCAGTGTGTAACTTTTGAACTGTTACCTGTTCCATATGTAACTGGCTTTTGCAGTGACATCTCGTGTCGCTGATGGGAGCTATGAGATGATCAGCTGCAGAGGAGGTGCTGTGTGACGGAAAAAGCAGTGAAGTTATCAGCCACTATAACTTCAGACGCCAGCGATGCAAGACCAGAATCTATATATCTACATACATCTTCTATACATATTATAAATTAAAATCCCTGCCACGTTTCGCTGTCGATGAAGGTGAATCTCGAGGACTAGTATATGGATTTTGATTCGCTTTTTACTGATAGATATATCCCAGGCCAGATCCTTAGTTTACCACTGAACTGCAATCACAGTTGTAAGAGCGTGTTCCTTATTTTAATTTATTTAATATGAATGTATGTGACGTTCAGTACGAAATAATTAGCTTTTCACGCAATTTACACATTAGAAAATTATTACCAGTTATTTAATTACTAATTACGGAACAGTCTCCATTTTTTTAGCAAACTTGAATATTTCGTACGGTACAGTTTCAAAAGAATTAAGGTTTCTTCTTAGCCCTCCCTACACCCCGAAACCATCTTAAAAGTGCACCCATCTCAAACACTTGTTGTGCTACAATTAGGGTAAACACAAATAAAATGCCCACTAACCTGCATCTTGCAGCGATATGTAGCGCACATTTAATTCTTTAATTACGTTTCCCACCCACTGCACGATGTGCATAGTCACTCTGAATAGATACTTAAGGGTCTGGGTCAACAGACACATGTCCGCACACATGCACACACAACACCACACACACACACACACACACACACACACACACACACACACACACACACACACAATTACGAATCGTTCACTAATCGATATATTAGACAGGTATATGGCTACACTTGTGCACACTCTGCCTGTAAGAATATTGGCGTATACGATACCAGTGGAAAGATACCCCTAAGAAGTACAAAAATGTGCATATCTTCCGGTGCACTCAAAAGACTCTGACTGAAAAGTGGGGTAACAGCTACCTCCCTTTTTTTCTAAAATGTAACTTATCTCAAACTCCCACAAACTCCTCCGTCTGTAACTCATTCACACACACTAGTCCATCACTATAAGCCGCTCATACAAATCAACTCCCAGTTGCTTTTTCAACTCACTCATTCAGCACAACTGATTGCCACTATCTCTCTCTGTCTGTTTCCTGTGTCACAGCCGCAGTCCCCTTCGTTCTGTGCTACATCTGCAGTCTCCTCTGACGGTTACTGTATCCTTCTTGCTCTCTGATGCTGCTAATAAGTCATTCCCTCCTTGCTACTGCTGTTATGTCTTCCCACTGTCACAATCTCTGTCTTCGTCGGTGTCAATGTCATATCCTCTGTCTCTCATTATAATTGGCTCTCACTCACTTCCACTTTCTCTTTCTCTTTATTCCTCCCACCCCTCGTACCGCTCTCTCTTCCATTCTTATCCTAGCACTGTTCTGTCACTGTCAACTGTGCTCCGCTCCCACTGTCTCCTTCTTTCTCTCTCTCTCACTGCCATTTTCTCCTTCACTATTCCCATATAATACCTACTGTCTTACTATCTTCCAGTATTTATTACTTTTCGATCTCCTTGCTACTACCATTGTCTTCTTCTCTCTCAATATTAAAAAGCGCGAATATGTTCGCAGGCCAAAATGTTTGGGAAAGTTTTTTGAGCTGCTGACGAGGGTAGACTGAGGCAGCTGGTACTCCATTCTTCAAAAAGAGTCTTTCAATTTAAATAAACAGGAACATATTAGCGTTTCTTGTAATCCGATAGGAACATTGTTTCACTGGTTTCCACATTTCCCTGCAGCAGCAGCGCACGTAATTCATACAGGATGACAATTATTGAAATGTATGAAATAAACTCGTCATAACTTCTGAACGTTTTGCGTTAGGATGTTCAAATTGCACTGTTGGCCGTGGAGCATGATGGCAATTAGTACGTGCTGTATGGCTTGGTTTAGCGACGCAGCCTATTTTCATCTGGATGGGTTCGTCATTAAGTAAAACTGGAGCATTTGAGGGACTGAGAATCCGCATTTCGCGTTGGAAGTCTCTTCGCCCTCAACGGGAGACTGTGTGGTGTGCAATGTACAGTCACGGAACAATCAGTGGGCTGTCCCTAGGTTGTACGGTGATTACAGAACGACGCGTGAGGCTTTTGGAAGATGATTTCACCTCCAGTATCCAAAGTGACCCTGATCTAGAAAAGGTTTGTTTCATCCAAGACAGAGCTTGACTCCATCGATGCAGAAGAATGTTTGACGTCATGGAGGAGCACTTTGGGGACCGCATTCTGGCCCTGGGGTTACCCAGAGTGGCCACCATATTCTTCGGATCTGAACACATAGTATACTTTTAGTGGGGCTATATTAAAGACAAGGTGTACAGCAATAACCCCAAAACCACTGCTGAGCCGAAAAAGCCATTCGGGAGGTCATCGAGTGCATCGATGTTCCGACACTTCAGCGCGTCAAAAATAATTTCGCTATTCGTCTGCACCACATTATCGCCAATGATGGCAGGCTTATGTAACATGTCATAAACTAAATTGCGAATATGTGTAACGACGCTTACGTGTTGAATAAAGTATGTGCACGCCGTAGTTTGGGTCTAATTTACGTTTATTTTTATCATATAGTTCAAGAATTGTCACCCTGCTTGATAGGAAACGGTCACTAAAATTTAGATAATTTGTTTATGTGAAACTGAAATATCGCAAAACTGATTTTACACTACAGACTGGATTTTATACATATGCTTCAGTAATAACGGAGACATTTTACAGCATATTTCACCGTGCCACTTCACTTTATAAACTACGTTCCGCCTCACGCCGGACTGTATGTACGTATTTTATGTGTACAGTGGGGGTAACTTTGAACCTTTGTATCTCTGAAACGAATAAAGATTTGAAGAAAATTTTCAAGTTTTTTTTTGAGATAGGTATCTCAGGAATATATCGCAAAAATTGCAGACTTTTCAGTACACAGCCGTCTCGGAATCCGCAGCTAGGTTCTGGTCGGCTGATGACGGTGGAAATATGGTAAAAGAAAGCCTTTTGGTGAACTGGTGGTGCCTCCATACGTCTCATCAATCTCGCCGTAGAAGACATCAAACGCAAAAAGAATCAACCGATTTGCTCCTTTAGCCTGAGCAGGAGGAAATGTACATTATTTACACTATTTTGACTCTCTACCACCGGATGTGACACTAACACGAACCTTCTTTTGGATGAACAAATGGTCTCTAGCCGTAGGGCTATCCAATACATTTGACCCTACATTTTTCTCACTAATTGAATCCGCAAAATCTCGTTCTTACGTGCGGTGTTTTGGAACATATTAGTATTAGGTACTCATGTTGTCGGATGCATACCGATAACTAAAGGTTTCTCATATTTTGTCGGTGGGAAGTGCGACATTCCTGCTCTTTGTCATGGTTTGCAGCCCGCTATAGCGGATGACTGCTACAGTCCAGCCGCTAGTTGTAGCGGCGCGGTCTGAGGCGTCTTGTCACAATCCTCGCGGCTTCCCCCGTCGGAGGTTCGAATCCTCCGTCGGGCATGGATATGCGTGTTGCCCTTAGCGTAAGTTAGTTTAACTTAGATTAAGCAGTGTATAAGCATAGGGACCGATGACGTCAGCAGTTTGGCCCCATAAGACCTTGCTTTAAATTTCCAGAATTTTGAAACAATCCAATATCCTACGTGATCGCGTCGTCGCTGTATCAACAAGTACATATATATCTACATCTACATTTACGTGCCACTGTCATTACCTCCCTTTCCTGTTCCAGTCACGTATGGTTCGCGGGAAGAACGACTGCCGGAAAGCCGCCGTGCGCACTCGAATCTCTCTAATTTTACATTCCTCATCTCCTCGGGAGGTATAAGTAGGGGGACGCAATATATTCGATACCTCATCCAGAAACGCACCCTCTCGAAACCTGGACAGTCGACACCGCGATGCAGAGCGCCTCTCTTGCAGAGTCTGCCACTTGAGTTTGCTAAATATCTCCGTAACGCTATCATGCTTACCAAATAACCCTGTGACGAAACGCGCCGCTCTTCTTTGGTTCTTCTCTATTTCCTCTGTCAACCCGACCTGGTGCGGATCCCACACTGATAAGCAATGCTCAAGTATAGGTCGAACGAGGCTTTTGTACGCCACCTCCTTTGTTGATGGACTACGTTTGCTAAGGACTCTCCCATTGAATCTCAACCTGCCACCCGCCTTACCAACAATTAATTTTGTGTGATCATTCCACTTCAAATCGTTCCGTACGCATACTCCCAGATATTTTACAGAAGTAACTGCTACCAGTGTTGGTTCCGCTATCATATAATCATACAATAAAGGATCCTTCTTTCTATGTATTTACAATACATTACATTAGTTTATGTTAAGGGTGAGTTGCCACTCTCTGGATCAAGTGCCTATCCGCTGCATTTCGCTGCAATTTTCTAATGCTGCAACTTCTCTGTATACTACAGCATCATCCGCGAAAAGCCGCATGGAACTTCCGACAGCATCTACTAAGTCACTTATATATATTGTGAAAAGCAATGGTCCCATAACACTCCCCTGTGGTAGGCCAGAGGTTACTTTAAAGTCTGTAGACGTCTCTCCATTGGTAACAACATGCTGAGTTCTGTTTGCTAAAGACTCTTCAATCCAGCCACACAGCTGGTCTGATATTCCGTAGGCTCTTACTTTGTTTATCAGGCGACAGTACGGAACTGTATCGAACGCCTTCCGGAAGTGAAGGAAAATGGCATCTACCTGGAAGCCTGTATCTAATATTTTCTGGGTCTCATGAACAAATAAAGCGAGTTGGGTCTCACACGATCGCTGTTTCCGGAATCCGTGTTGATTCCTGCAGAGTACCTGCACACTCTTATTTTCCATGGAGAAGAGTCGCCAGGCGAGCTCAGTTCGTCGGTGTTGTTCCGAACGAGCACCACCGGCGCGGAATGTGCGCCAAAGCCCCATCACCGGCACCCACCAGTAAGTATCCTTCCGGCGGGCGGCGGGCAGTCCCCTCACAGACAGCGCTAACGAAGTGCGGCCGGTGGCGCGCGCTGCCGCCCCCTCCGCCCCCGTGGGGGCCGTACAGAGGCGCCGAATCCCTGCCGCAGCCCTGGGGATTAATATTCGCTGCTCGGGCGACAAACAAGGCCCGCCAAACAGCGGCAAAACAAGGCCGCCGGTCCGGGCCTTAATTAAGGTCACCGGCCGGTTGCACCCCACCCACACCTCCCCAACAGGCCGAATTGCGTGACGCAGTCAGCCGGGCCGGCCTACAGTTCGCTCCGTCGTTTCGGTTTCTTTCACGCTCCGCCATGCGCTCGCGCCCTCTAACAGGCAAGACTTGCTCCCCTCCTCCTCTGCAGGCAGTCTTTCCTTTGTTCTCAGCGTCGCGCCGCTTCGGTGGCATTAGACTGTATTCCTTGGCGCAGACGGAAACAATGCAGGATGAGTGCGAGTTGTAACTGACAACCATTCGCCGCTCGCTCTGAGACATTGCTCTGAGTATCTCGATACAAGGCTGTTGCGTTCTCCGCCGTTTTAGTGCAGCGTATTTAATTAAAGAGTACAGGGCAGTCAGTGGAACTGAGTCACGCAGTTAATTTGCGCCATGCAGTTGTTGCCGCTGTCTCTTTTCGACCAAGCCACTTGCAACAAGTTTCTTTTGGTTTGCCGCGGAGGCAAACAATTTTAGGAGCGTTACTTTCTTGTGTGCTTCTGTCTTCAGAAGTACCTCATTGCAGATCAAAAATGAGAATGAGGTGTACCTACTAATTCTTAATCATTGCACGGACGCGTGTCACAATAGGAACAATAATACACTAAAGGGCCGTCAGCTGAGAAAGAGGAGGATGGAGAAATATGCCCACCGCTTTGAAGTGCAGGCTTCTTGTCGAGGGGATAACCATTAATGTCTGCGATATTTACAAGTTTCTTGTGTCCCCTACAAAATGTAGTTGCTTTCTCAGTCCCCATGGCGGAAAATGCGAACACCACATTTCTAATTCTCCGGTTTTTATTCAGCGTTTCAAGTCTTTGTGTCTCACTCCCACGGATTTGCTCATTAGTTCTGATGTTGTGTCTCTGTCTAGTAGAGTTTCTCTTGAAGATCCTTTTCAGTTAATTGGTGAAAAAATTGGTCGAAGAAACAAGTAAGCTTTGTCGCCATGTGTTGAAGTCGACGTATTTTAATTTAATGACAAATGCTTGGAACAAACTGACGGAGTGGCTATGGGGAGTCCACTATCGTCATAGTAGTCAGTTTGTTTATGAAAGATTCTGAGTACATGGCACTGAAGACGACGTTCTTAAAAACCAACTTGTTTCTGAAGATATGTCGACGACACATTTATGGTAGCGCCACGTGGGAGGGCTGCTCTGGATTGTTTACTAGATCATTTTAATTGCCTACATCTCGAGTTCACGATGGAAGTTGAGAAGGATATGGTTATACTGTAGTCAGACCCATCGTGCTCACCATACGCCACCTTCGCCGGAACCAACAGAAGATTATAAACAAATCGGTGGCATTCTTACCTTTTGTGGGGAGCGTATCTTCAAAAATGTGAAGAATTTTAAAGAAATTTGATATTAAAACTGTATTCCGCCCACCAGCTAAGAACAGAGTCCTGCTGGGCTCAGTGAAGGATGATTTGAGTTGAAAAAGCGCAGAGGTCTACAGGATTCCCTGCCACTGCGGAAAAGCCTTTATGGGACCAACTATAAGTAGGTCGAAGATAACTGCGTGGAGCATCGTCGCCACACTCATTTACTTCAGCCAGAAAAATCTGTAGTTATGGAACATTGTCTTACTGAAGGATATGAAACGTTGTACTATGGGACACAAGTGGTTGCGCCTGCGTCGAGGTATTGGGACTGTGCAGTGAAAGAAGCCACTGAAGTCCGGGTATCTGACAATATTATGAATAGAGATAACGGGTATCCTTTAAGTAAGAGTTGGGAACCTGTTCTGTTTGACGTTAAGAAACAACGGTCCTTGATTCGGTCATCAAAACTGTCAGTAGTGTTTGATATCGTTTTATCGTTTCCACGAGCTTTCACCACCGGTGCGCTGTTGTGCCTGTCGCTAGAGGGCAGTTATGTTCGCGCACGCGCGGTGAACCCACGGTTGTTGTATAAAGGAGCCGCTGCAGCGTGATTGGTTACCCCCACCCAAGGTCGTCCATGACTACCGCCGTGCCAACTGGGATGCCTACCGGGAATCCATCACCACCCAGGTCGAAAATAACTCTCTTACCTATCACCATCCTGACGACATCATCCTTCCTTCAGAAGGTTATTACTGATGTCGTGGAGGCCCATATTCCTACTAAAACCATACACCCCCAACTGTCCCACTCTCCCTCCTCGGGCTGTCCTCCCCCTCCGTGAATCCCGCTGCCTCTATCGCCCCTTCCTGCGCACTCGTGACAGGGAAACACTCTAACGCCACCGGCAAATACAGCGACATGTACAGAACCTTATTACATCTATGAAACGCTGGGACTGGCGCCAGACCTGTACATGACTCAACGTCACCCGCCCTATCAACTTCTCCAAGTACTGGTACGCCTTCCATCGCCTTACTGGTTCCCATTCCGCTCCCCACCACCCCCTTCTCCATAACGACCGCCTTCTTCCTGACAACATGAATAACGCCAACTGCTTCACTTCCCACCTTTCCGAGGACTTCTCCATCCCA
Organism: Schistocerca americana; assembly: GCF_021461395.2. NCBI lineage: Eukaryota > Metazoa > Arthropoda > Insecta > Orthoptera > Acrididae > Schistocerca > Schistocerca americana. The sequence continues at coordinate 562,413,224 of NC_060124.1, forward strand.
GATGATCCTCACTTTGATTATTCTCTTTTCACCACCGTCATGGAATGTGCCAATACCTCAGTCGCTCCACCTGCTCCTACTCTCCAGTACTTGCGGCAGTTGCCCACCTCTGACATCAACACTCCAGTCACACCACAAGACATTAAACTTATCCTCCAGTCCAAACGTAAGACGGTCCCTTGTCACGACTGTGTCACCTACCGCCACCGTAGAGAACTCCCTTCTCCTTCCTGACTGTCCTTGCCCATCTCTATAACGTCATCCTCTCTACGGGCTGCTACCCTGACCTGTGGAAGACTTCCCACATCCTCTTATTACTAAAACCCAACAAACCCCCTTCCATCGCCTCTTCCTATCATCCCATCTGGCTCACCTCCATCTTCAGTAAAGTCTTAGAATCCATCCTCTCCCATCTGCATCTTAATCAACACCACCCCTCCCCCTTACCCAGTGTGGCTTCCGACCCTCCTTCTCCGCTGAAGACCAACTCCGTAACCTCATTCACCTTCTCTCCCTCCAGCTTAACTCCCATCGCTCTGCCAGCTTTGTTTCCCTCAACCTACAAAATGCCTACGACCGTGTATGGCATCCTGGTCTCCTCTTTAAACTCCAAACCTATGCCCTGCCTATCAATTTTGTCTGTCTGGTAGCTTCCTTCCTCTTGCACCGTCCTTCCTATGTCACTCTCCACAACACCAACTCCAGTATCTTTTAGCCCACTGCTGGTGTCCCCCAGGGATCTGTCCTCTCCCCTCTCCTTTATCTTTTGTATACAGCTGATATGCCCAAGCCACACCCACCTGTCCACCTTCTCCAGTATGCTGATGACACCGCCTTCCTGGCTCTCTATCCTACCCCCGCAACAGTCCCAGCACACCCTCCAAACCCACCTTGACCAGTTCACCACTTGGTGTAACCAGTGGTTCCTTCATCTCAACCCCTCCAAAACGCAGGCAATCATCATAGGCCACATCACCCACTCCTTCCACCTCCATGATTTCTACCTCACCTTTCATGGTCGTCCCATCCAGCTCACCCCCACCCTGAGATACCTTGGCCTCATCCTCGACCATCACTTCACTTGGACCCCTCATCACCTGACCATCCAGCAGAAAGCCCATTCCCACCTCCACCTCCTTAAACTCCTGTCTGGCCAGGCATGGGGATTACATCCTTCCACCATCCTCCACACCTACAAATCCCTCATTCGTCCTGTCCTCTGTTATGCCACCATTGCCTGGATCTCCGCATTCACCCACTTTTACGAGGCCCTCTAAATCCTCAAATGCCATGCACTCCTCCTTGCCTTCTGTATCCGCCTTCCTCCTGTATGACCTCCTCCCCTTCCCCCACCTCCTCCTTTTCCTCCAACATCTCCACATCCTTTACACTGTCTGCAGGCTTGATCCCCCACCCCCTGGTTTCCACCTTCCTCTCCATCCTGTTGCCATGCCTCTATCTCTGTATCACTCCCCCTCTTCACTTCCAAACCCTCCATCTCCTTCATCAGGGCAATTCCAACACCTCCCCCTCCCGGAAGATGAACTTCGCTGTGACATATACCCTTCCTTCCAACTGTAACCTGGCCTTGTCCCCCCACTCCCCAGGGCCCCCTTTTTCCTCTCCCTTCCTTCTCCCAGAGCGGATTTCCCATCTTCCCTCCCTGAGTCGCTGCACCTCCTCCTTGACTGTTTTCCTCTCCAATCCCATCCCTCCCGAGCCCTCTTTCAGAGCAGCCCCCACCTCATCCCCCTTTCCCTCCCCTCCTCCTTGCCTCCTTTCCCCTTCTTCCCATTTCCCTTGTCCCCCCCCCTCCCCCCTTGCAGATCCTCCCAGGTTTTTATTTGTTGTCAGTGTGCTAAGTTAGTGCTGTGTTTCGGTGTCGTTATACAGTGTCATCTAGTGATGTAGGTTTTAATTGTGTTCTCGAACTCTTTATCGTCCATGACAGTTCCTTGCTACGCCATCCGTCATGTGGATGTTTTAGTCTTTCTACGAACTTTTCTGCTACAGCCGTACTTTGCCTAGCGCCTTTTAATGTAGTGTGTGGTTTTTTGTGAAACATACTTTTTTAGATGTTTATCTCCGATTTACAGTCACCGCTATGTATGTCTTCTTTGCTTCTGTTCCACCTTTTTTTGTTTCTATATACCACCATGTTACCTCCTTTATATTGATTTTAAATGTCTTCCTGTCTGTTTATGTCTTTTGGCCGAAGAGCAGCGCTTATGCTGCTGCCAGCCCATCCCTGATGGGGAATGGAAAGCAGAATGATTTCAGCTTCGAAGGGATAGTGCGACGGCCTACTCACCTGAAGATGGCGGCCAGGAAGACCGCCGACATATTGTGCCCAGATGATGATATGTTCTGGATGGAGACCCGGCTTGAATACAACCAATAGTTACTATTATTATTCAGCCTATGATCATTTTGCACAAAGATGCAGATGATTCATACCAAATATAATATGAAAACCAGTCAGCGTTCTAACTGTAGAAAAACCAACGAAAATCTTATATTCTGTTTCCTGCACGTTCTTCCCGACTGCTAAAATCATTCATGTATATGCAAAGAAACGTTTAGACATCTTTTTTTGAGTCATCAGTCATCTGACTCGGTTGATGCGGTAGCCACGAATTCCTCTCCTTCTGCGAATCTCTTCATCTCAGAGCAGTGATTGCACAATACGTCCTAAATTCATCGCTGGAGGTACCATTTTCACATCCCTGTTTTTCCCTACAGTTTTACGCTCTACAGGTTATCTAGTTCCATGGAGGCTATTCGCTGGTGTATTAAAATTCCTGTCATCCATTATTTTCTTTGAGGAACCCCCTCATTCCTTATCATTCCACACGATTATCAACATTCTACGGTAGCACCACGTTTCAAACGCTTCGATTCACTTCTGTTTCGGATTTCCCACTTTGATGTGTACGGAATGTCAACATTCAAAAAACACTGAATAGAATTAAATCTTTTGTATTACTTTTCAGACAAACCTATGTTTAAAGAGCTGCTACTGGGTTTCTCTTGCCCAAAGACAAGATGGAAGAACATGAAACAGATTAATGTACGGATAAAATGATCAAACTACAAATATTTCAGTGCGAGTGCATCGTATGAAGGAAGCACGTTTGTTGAAAAATGCACAAAAATATCCAAAGTAACATAATTTTCTGTGACTCTGGCTGCTAATAATACTCTTGGCTTGTGAATGTGGCATAACTTTCTTTGCACAAAACTGCGTGCGGCTGCCGAGTCACCACACTCAAATTAAAACCGCAAAATAACTATACACTCTATAAGAAATATTTTAATTGGGATAGTAGTGTATGCGCGGAACGGGGTTTACTGTAGAGTAGGAATGTATCTATAATAATTGCATGTTCTGTATCTGTTTTGTCCTGTTCGCAAGAATATCACTTTCTTAATACCGTTCACATTACTTTAGAATATAATATGTCGTTTTTCTTTCTTTTTAATTTAGGTCGATGAGAGTTACTCTAAACAGGGCAACTGAAACAAAACTGAAAGATTAATTTCACTCAAGGAGGAGGTCGTCTGCTGACGTAAATTCATTCACCCTTTCATTACGTATAAATTGAAACTCGATAGTTCTCTCTGTGTCTCGGAACTTACGCGGTTAGAACATTGGCACACTAATTTCTTTGAAACGACACACATACGCTGTTGTAAGATTATCTTTGGCAGATAATTTCCGCGTAAGCTCTAGTCTCTACAGGTCGAGTCTAGAGGAACACGTGTCCGATGGGGCGTATAGTTCTGTGACGCAGGGTTATGGAGTTTCCTGTATAGAAATTTCTTCAGGCTTTTGTGGCCATTTTCTTGATAGTCATTTTCTAAAATTCATTGATCTGAACTGCCTTTAATTTTCTTCAAAGGAACGACCTGGCGTGTTACGTCAGTTAACTTGGTAACGATCATTCCATTTGTATAAGAAGGAGGTAGAATCCAAGTAGGTCAACATTCTCTCTAACATTTCCTCTGCTCATATCTCTCTACAACTATAGCGTTCCACGTTACTTTTTAAAATGTGTCTCTTGGGTTTTTCTTCTTCAACTTGAGGGAACAGGTCGCCTGAATTTTAGGTCTATTCTTTGTCCTTATCTCTGCTTCTGTCTTTCTGTGATAATCGTTTCTGCTTGGTTCCTGTATTTCCTTGATACGGACATACGGACAGTCATCGCACAATTTTATTTAGTCTAATTTTCTTCTTGCAGTGGTGACACGGTATGTACTGCGTATTCTTGACCACGTATTAATTAAGTACTGATGTCGTTTTATCCGATTTAGTAAGTTTCCAGTGCATCCAGTGGTATGTAAAGTAAGTTTCCCTTTTGCCCTTAGTCTTCACACAAGACAAGGCCAAGTAGGCAATCCACGTCAGATGCAACAGGCAAGGTACAGCTGTATATTACCTCACTTCTTGGGCGCTTTCTAATCCAGGATAACGCATACCTATATGTAGGTCATAGACTTTTCAAGGAAACAGTTCCGATATTCGCCAGAAGTGATTTAAAGAAATCAGTAAATCCTAAATATGGGCGGCAAAACCAGGACTGAAAGCCACACATGCAGAATATGAGTTGAATTTTAATAATTGCATTATTTTAGCATTCCACCACCTTATTTACTGATCCCTTAGGAATAAAAACCCAAATTAACTAAACTAATTGACAAGGTATCTCTGCAAATTTTGTTGCAAATATTATGTGTATCATAAAGAAGAATGAGGTACTTCCCGTTCCTTTCAGTCACTTCCTAAACTCTTCAAACGTTTACCTGCCGTACTTTTAAATATACGAATTGAGAGTAAAGCAGGCAAAGACAAAGAACTTGAGGAGCAACTAAAGCGAGATTAGCGACAAACTTATTATAAAAGTTGGGAATCACGCAGTAGAGGAAATGAAGGAGTTCTTCTTCTTTGGAACCAAAACAACACGTGAACAACACGGAAGCAAGGTGCTGACTATGAATGCATTCATCGCTACGTGACTGCTAATGTGATGTAGAGTCATCCATTTACTTCTGAGAGTTTAGTTGCGGAGCGCAATCTTGTATGAAAGGAAAGCATGGTCTTGGAAAACCGGAACCAAGTAGAATCGATGCGTTTGAGATGCAGTGTTACAAGAAGACGCTGGAAATACGATGGATCCATAAGACGAGAAATAAGTTCTCCACGGAATCAGCCAAAAAAAGAATGTCATAAATTCTTTAACTAGAAGGGACAGGATGTTACAACATAGAGATCAAGGGTTGATTTCCATGGTAGTAGAGGAAGGCGTAAATTGTAGGGAAGACAGACATTAGAGTATATCCAATAGATAACTGAGGACATATGGAATACATGCTTATCTGAGGTGAAGATTTGCAGAGGAAAGGCAACGCCACTCACGTTCGAATAAAACTGACCAAACAAAAGCGCTATTAATGCCTTTATGTACTGTACAGCCTCATTGCTTATGTGTGATTATGTCGTAGGGAAGCCTGTCTTTGTATTACCCTCATGTTTCAGGAAGGCCACAGGAAAGTGTCACAGTTGTTGTTGCTGTGGTCTTCAGTCCTGAGACTGGTTTGATGCAGCTCTCCATGCTACTCTATCCTGTGCAAGCTTCTTCATCTCCCAGTACCTACTGCAGCCTACATCCTTCTTAATCTGCTTAGTGTATTCATCTCTTGGTCTCCCTCTACGATTTTTACCCTCCACGGTGCCCTCCAATGCTAAATTTGTGATCCCTTGATGCCTCAAAACATGTCCTACCAACCGATCCCATCTTATAGTCAAGTTGTGCCACAAACTTCTCTTCTCCCCAATCCTATTCAGTACCTCCTCATTAGTTACGTGATCTACCCATCTTATCTTCAGCATTCTTCTGTAGCACCACATTTCGAAAGCTTCTATTCTCTTCTTGTCCAAACTAGTTATCGTCCATGTTTCACTTCCATACAAATACTTTCAGAAACGACTTCCTGACACTTAAATCTATACTCGATGTTAACAAATTTCTCTTCTTCAGAAACGCTTTCCTTGCCATTGCCAGTCTACATTTTATATCCTCTCTACTTCGACCATCATCAGCTATTGTACTCCCTAAATAGAAAAACTCCTTTACTACTTTAAGTGTCTCATTTCCTAACCTAATTCCCTCAGCATCACTCGATTTAATTCGACTACATTCCATTATCCTCGTTTTGCTTTTGTTGATGTTCATCTTATATCCTCCTTTCAAGACACTGTCCATTCCATTTAACTGCTCTTCCAAGTCCTTTGCTGTCTCTGACAGAATTCAATGTCATCGGCGAACCTCAAAGTTATTACTTCTTCTCCATGAATTTTAATACCTACTCCGAAATTTTCTTTTGTTTCCTTTACTGCTTGCTCAATATACAGACTGAATAACATCGGGGAGAGGCTACATCCCTGTCTCACTCCTTTCCCAACCACTGCTTCACTTTCATGCCCCTCGACTCTTATAACTGTCATCTGGTTTCTGTACAAATTGTAAATAGCCTTTCGCTCCCTGTATTTTACCCCTGCCACCTTCAGATTTTGAAAGAGAGTATTCCCGTTAACATTGTCAAAAGCTTTCTCTAAGTCTACAAATGCTAGAAACGTAGGTTTGCCTTTCCTTAATCTATTTTCTAAGATACGTCGTAGGGTCAGAATTGCCTCACGTGTTCCAACATTCCTACGGAATCCAAACTGATCCTCCCCGAGGTCGGCTTCTACCAGTTCTTCCATTCGTCTGTAAAGAATTCGCGTTAGTATTTTGCAGCTGTGACTTATTAAACTGATAGTTCGGTAATTTTCACATCTGCTTTCTTTGGGATTGGAATTATTATATTCTTCTTGAAGTCTGAGGGTATTTCGCCTGTCTCATACATCGTGCTCACCAGATGGTAGAGTTTTGTCATGACTGGCTCTCCCGAGGCCATCAGCAGTTCTAATGGAATGTTGTCTACTCCCGGGGCCTTGTCACAGAACTGCTATTAATTTCTACATGCATAAATGATCTGTGCTGATAGGGTGGGCAGCAATCCACTTTCGTTTGCCTCTGTTGATGTTGTTGTTGTGTTCGGGAAGGTGTCGAAGGTAATAGACTTTGCGATGATACAAGATCACTTGGACAAAATTTGCAGTTGGTGTCATGAATAGCAGCTAGCTCTAAATGTAATAACATGCAAGTCAATACGGATGAGTAGGAGAAACAGAAACCCGTAACGTTCGGATACAACATTGCAGTCAGGTCGTTTAAATATCAGGGCGTAACGCCGCAAAGCGATACGAAATGGAACAAGCACGTGAGGATGGTGGTAGGGAAGGCGAATGATCAACTTAGGTTTATTAGGAGAATTTTAGGAAAGTGCGGTTCGTGTGTAAAGGAGACAGCATAGAGGACGCCGGTGCGACCTATTCTTGAGTGCTGCTCGAGTCTTTGGGATCCACACCAGGTGGATTAGAGGAAGAAATCGAAGCGTTTCAGAGGCGGGTTGCTAGATTTGTTACCGGTAGCTTCGAACAACACGCACATGTTACGAAGATGCTTTGGGAACTCAAATGGTAATGCCTGGAACGAAGGAGATTTTCTTTTCGAGGAACACCATTAAGAAAATTTACAGAGCCGGCATCAGAAGCTACTTGCAGAACTACCCTAAATTTTACGAAAGTACACGAAGATAAGATACTAGAAATTAGGGCTCATACGTAGGCATATACATAGCGGTTTTTTCCTCGCATTATCTGCCAGTCGTACAGAAGAGGTTATGACCAGCTGTGGTACACGGTAAACTCCACCATGCGCCGTACGGTAGCTTCTGCAGTACGACTGTGGCTGGAGATGATGGTTCAGAATCGAGCTCTTATGTACCACTTGAATAAATGCAGGGTTCATGGCTTTATAAATGTCTCTTTGCACTATTTAGCAAACAAGACCTCTTGAAAGAGCTTCTAACTCCCTACAAAAATTCTAAAATTGGGTTGCTAGAGGTTTCTTGTAATTTGCGGTGAGTGGTTTTTATTTCACAATTTTGTCTGTCACACAATAGCTTCTAATTAAAAGCAACGAGATTCATAACACAATGAAAAAGGCATTTCAGTGAGTGCTCCACTTCGCCGGAACTCGTTTATTAAAATTACTCAGCGGTGTATGTTTTGATAAACTGCCACTACGTTATTTTTGTTCACACCAACGGCGGTTCATCTTGGGCAATAGTTGTACTGTGATGAGGCAAAATGTGGCAGGAAAAATAAATGAAAACATGAAATAAGTATAGGGACAAATTTAAGGAGAATCTACATCTACATCTACATCTACATTTATACTCCGCAAGCCACCCAACGGTGTGTGGCGGAGGGCACTTTACGTGCCACTGTCATTACCTCCCTTTCCTGTTCCAGTCGCGTATGGTTCGCGGGAAGAACGACTGTCTGTAAGCCTCCGTGCGCACTCTAATCTCTCTAATTTTACATTCGTGATCTCCTCGGGAGGTATAAGTAGGGGGAAGCAATATATTCGATACCTCATCCAGAAACGCACCCTCTCGAAACCTGGACAGTCGACACCGCGATGCAGAGCGCCTCTCTTGCAGAGTCTGCCACTTGAGTTTATTAAACATTTCCGTAACGCTATCACGGTTACCAAATAACCCTGTGACGAAACGCGCCGCTCTTCTTTGGATCTTATCTATCTCCTCCGTCAAACCGATCTGGTACGGATCCCACACTGATGAGCAATACTCAAGTATAGGTCGAACGAGTGTTTTGTAAGCCACCTCCTTTGTTGATGGACTACATTTTCTAAGCACTCTCCCCATGAATCTCAACCTGGTACCCGCCTTACCAACAATTAATTTTATGTGATCATTCCACTTCAAATCGTTCCGCACGCATACTCCCAGATATTTTACAGAAGTAACTGCTACCAGTGTTTGTTCCACTATCATACAATCATACAATAAAGGATCCTTCTTTCTATGTATTCGCAATGCATTACATTTGTCTATGTTAAGGGACAGTTGCCACTCCCTGCACCAAGTGCCTATCCGCTTCAGATCTTCCTGCATTTCGCTACAATTTTCTAATGCTGCAACTTCTCTGTATACTACAGCATCATCCGCGAGAAGCCGCATGGAACTTCCGACACTATCTACTAGGTCATTTATATATATTGTGAAAAACAATGGTCCCATAACACTCCCCTGTGGCACGCCAGAGGTTACTTTAACGTCTGTAGACGTCTCTCCATTGATAACAATATGCTGTGTTCTATTTGCTAAAAACTCTTCAATCCAGCCACACAGCTGGTCTGATATTCCGTAGGCTCTTACTTTGTTTATCAGGCGACAGTGCGGAACTGTATCGAACGCCTTCCGGAAGTCAAGAAAAATAGCATCTACCTGGGAGCCTGTATCTAATATTTTCTGGGTCTCATGAACAAATAAAGCGAGTTGGGTCTCACACGATCGCTGTTTCCGGAATCCATGTTGATTCCTACTTAGTAGATTCTGGGTTTCCAAAAACGACATGATACTCGAGCAAAAAACATGTTCTAAAATTCTACAACAGATCGACGTCGGAGATATAGGTCTATAGTTTTGCGCATCTGCTCGACGACCCTTCTTGAAGACTGGGACTACCTGTGCTCTTTTCCAATCATTTGGAACCCTCCGTTCCTCTAGAGACTTGCGGTACACGGCTGTTAGAAGGGGGGCAAGTTCTTTCGCGTACTCAGTGTAGAATCGAATTGGTCTTCCGTCAGGTCCAGTGGACTTTCCTCTATTGAGTGATTCCAGTTGCTTTTCTATTCCTTGGACACTTATTTCGATGTCAGCCATTTTTTCGTTTGTGCGAGGATTTAGAGAAGGAACTGCAGTGCGGTCTTCCTCTGTGAAACAGCTTTGGAAAAAGGTGTTTAGTATTTAAGCTTTACGCGTGTCATCCTCTGTTTCAATGCCATCATCATCCCGGAGTGTCTGGATATGCTGTTTCGAGCCACTTACTGATTTAACGTAAGACCAGAACTTCCTAGGATTTTCTGTCAAGTCGGTACATAGAATTTTACTTTCGAATTCACTGAACGCTTCACGCATAGCCCTCCTTACGCCAACTTTGACATCGTTTAGCTTCTGTTTGTCTGAGAGGTTTTGGCTGCGTTTAAACTTGGAGTGAAGCTCTCTTTGCTTTCGCAGTAGTTTCCTAACTTTGTTGTTGTACCACGGTGGGTTTTTCCCGTCCCTCACAGTTTTACTCGGCAACGTACCTGTCTAAAACGCATTTTACGATTGCCTTGAACTTTTTCCATAAACACTCAACATTGTCAGTGTCGGAACAGAAATTTCCGTTTTGATCTGTTAGGTAGTCTCAAATCTGCCTTCTATTTCTCTTGCTAAACAGATAAACCCTCCTCCCTTTTTTTATATTCCTATTAACTTCCATATTCAGGGATGCTGCAACGGCCTTATGATCACTGATTCCCTGTTCTGCACTTAAAGAGTGGAAAAGTTCGGGTCTGTTTGTTATCAGTAGGTCCAAGATGTTATCTCCACGAGTCGGTTCTCTGTTTAATTGCGTGAGGTAATTTTCGGATAGTGCACTCAGTATAATGTCACTCGATGCTCTGTCCCTACCACCCGTCCTAAACATCTGAGTGTCCCAGTCTACATCTGGTAAATTGAAATCTCCGCCTAAGACTATAACATGCTGAGAAAATTTATATGAAATGTATTCCAAATTTTCTCTCAGTTGTTCTGCCACTAATGCTGCTGAGTCGGGAGGTCGGTAAAAGGAGCCAATTATTAACCTAGCTCGGTTGTTGAGTGTAACCTCCACCCATAATAATTCACAGGAACTATCCACTTCTACTTCACTACAGGATAAACTACTACTAACAGCGACGAACACTCCACCACCGGTTGCATGCAATCTATCCTTTCTAAACACTGTCTGTACCTTTGTAAAAATTTCGGCAGAATTTATCTCTGGCTCAAGCCGGCTTTCTGTACCTATAACGATTTCAGCTTCGTTGCTTTCTATCAGCGCTTGAAGTTCTGGTACTTTACCAACGCAGCTTCGACAATTGACAATTACAATACCTATTGCTGCTTGGTCCCTGCATGTCCTGACTTTGCCCCGCACCCGTTGAGGCTGTTGCCCTTTCTGTACTTGCCCAAGGCGGTCTAACCTAATGATGATATTGTCACGAAAATATTGATTTCTCATGCTAATGTGCCGACAGTGTCAGAACGGACAAAACGAGATGTTAAATCCAGCCAAGTCGTCGAAAATGTGGTACCGAGGAGACCTGCTTTCTCGGATCGCTAGACAAACTTAACTTTGCGGTTACATGGATGAGTGTAAGCAAAGGGTGACATACGAAATAACCTAGTTTTTTACTACGAACAATTCTAAAAAAAATTGTGGTAAGGTCTTATGGGACCAAACTGCTTAGGTCACCGGTCCCTAAGCTTACACACTACTTAATCTAACTTAAACTAACTTACGCTAAGTACAACACACACACCCATGCGCGAGGGAGGACTCGAACCTCCGACAGGAGTAGCCGCGCGTACGGTGGCAAGACGCCCAGACCGCGCGGCATTCCGCGCGGCTAAACTATCCTAAGTCAGAGTTACAATGAGTGTAGAAGCAAAGTAACGAGAGTTGAAGCTTCTAACAAGTTGCTAGTCTTGAAGCTCCAATTCTGTGACATTGCGAGGAACTGGCAGATCACGTATGGCTAACAAATGTGACTGAAGAGGATGTACGTCTTAATTGTTGATGACATGACCAAGGTACTCCAACTCCTGTTTAAAAAAGTCACACTTGTCCAGTGTACACTTTAGTCGTGCATCAGATAGCACACGAAACAAAGCACGCAAATTGCGATGTGTTCACCTGATGTACGACATGCTACGACAATGTCGTCCAAATAGTTTGAACAGTTTGGTACTTAGGCAGTCAGACGTTCCAAATATCGTCGGAAAACGGCGGGTGAGGATGCACTGGCAGAAGGCAAACGCAAATATTTAAACAAGCCCAAATGAGTGTTCTCAACACACACGGTTTTAAATTCTTCATCGAGTGGTATTTGAAGATATGCATCGTGTAAATCAATTTTTGAAAAGTAACGAAGAGGACATAAGTGCCAGTTGAATAGCATCTTCGAGATTCGAAAAGGCCAACAATTTTGTTGCACATGTTACTATGGAAGACAATGCTCAGCTGAGATTTTGCCGGGCCACCACTGTTCCCATTGTATTATGGGACAAAGTCGCTGCTGAACGTAAAGAATTGCAAGATAGCGGAGCTATTGCTCCCATACAAGGTAGTCAGTGGGCTAGTCCACTGGTTTTGCTCCCCAAACCTTCAGGTTGCATTCGCCTCTCTGTTGACTTTAAGCCAACCCACATCTGTGACTGATACTTATCCATTGCCACGCGCAGAGGATCTCATGGGCAGATTAGTTATTTGTACAGCAGCGACTTTGTCTCGTAATGCAATGGGAGCAGTTCTGGCCCGGCAAAATTTCGGCTGAGTATTGTCTTTCATAGTAACGTGTGCAACAAAACTGTTAGCCTTGCCTAAACTCGAAGCCACTATTCAACTGGGCCACGACCAGGTGGGTGCGGCGCTTATGTCTGCATTGGGGCCGTGCCTTCGCGTTGCCATCCTGGAGAGGTGTCGGTCAATGTGCAACTGGCTGATGTCTTGTCACAGCCATCTCTCCTCTGTCGTTCCCGACTGAAGTGCTGGCGCTTGACTTTACGCCGTAACACTAAATATCTCCACAAACTGTGCCCACAATGTAATGTGGTCTCTGAGATTTCTGTCAGATACGTAACTACACCGACAGTCATACACTATGTTATCGAAAGTATCCGAACACCCCCAAAAACATACGGTTTTCATATTAGGTGCATTTTGCCGCCACCTACTGCCAGGTACTCCATATCAGCGACCTCAACAGTCATTAGGAATCGTGAGAGTGCAGAATGAGGCACCCCGTGGAACTCACGGACTTCGAACGTGGTCAGGGATAGGGTGTCACTTGTGTCATACGTCTGTACGCGAGATTTCCACACCCCTGAACATCCCTAGGTCCACTGTTTCTGATGTGATAGTGAAGAGGAAACGTGACGGGACACGTACAGCACAAAAGCGTCCAGGCCGACCTCTTCTGTTGACTGACGGAAACCGACCACCGTTGAAGAGGGTCGTAATGTGTAATAGGAAGACATCTATCCAGACCATCACACAGGAATTCCAAACTGCACGAGAACTAACTGTTTGAGTTGGGCGGGAGGTGAGGAATCTTGGATTTCGCGGTCGAGCGGCTGTTGATAAGCCACACATCACGGCGGCAAATGCCGAACGACGCCTCGCTTGGTGTACGGAGCGTAAACATTGGACGATTGAACAGTGGAAAAACATTACGTGGAGTGACGAATCACGGTACACAATACGGTGATTCGTTGGCAGATTGTGTGTATGGAAAATGCCAGGTGAACGTCATCTGCCAACATGTGTAGTGCCAACAATAAAATTCGGAGGCGGTGGTGTTATGGTGTGGTTGTGTTTTTCATGGAGGGGACTTGCACCCCTTGTTGTTTTGAGTGGCGCTATCACAGCACAGGACTACACTGATATTTTAAGCACCTTCTTGCTTCCCTACTGTTGAAGAGCGATTCAGGAATGCTGACTGCAAATTCAATACGATCAAGCACATGTTCATAATGCACCGCCTTTGGTGGAGTGGTTACACGACAATAACATCCCTGTGATGGACTAGTCTGCACAGAGTCCTAACCTGACTCCTATTTAACACCTTTGGGTTGTTTTGGAATTCCGACTTTGTGCCAGGCCTCACCGACCGACATCAATACCTCTGTTCAGTGCAGCTTTCCGTGAATAATGGGCTGTCATTCTCAAATAAAACTTCCAGAACCTGATTGAACGTATGCCTGCGAGAGTGGATGCTGTCATCAAGGCTAAGGGTGGGCCTACACCATACTGAATTCCAGTATTACCGATGGAGGGCGCCACGAACTTTTGATACTTTTGATCACATAGTGTATATCGTGTCAGTGTGTTCTACAGTGTGGGAGTAATAGATTGCAGCCATATCGTGCAGCCCTAGTAGTGATGGATACACGAAAGGGACATTCTACTTCATAAATTGTAGAATTTGTGGTGCAGGGGACCTCAAAGCAACACAACGCTTCTGGTTCCCGATGACGACGGAAATTCCTACTACTAGGGAACTTCCTCAATGCAGAGCATTTGCACATGTGACAATCAAGATTCTTTACTTTTTTATTTTTTTAAAGAAAGCAGGCTGTGCCATAGCCTACATATATAGGATCATTAGGTAGTGGGATATGCGGTGTGTGTGTGTGTGTGTGTGTGTGTGTGTGTGCGTGTGTGTGTGTGTGCGTGTTTCTGCAGCATGTATATTGTTGGCCATTAAAATTGCAAGACCACGAACAGCGCTGTCTAGGTTCTCTATACAGGAAAAGATCATTGTCCGTTTCTCATTGAGGAACAGCATTTGGATGCTATTTGTTTGTGAGAAAATTGTCTTATCTTTCGTGTAAGGAGAAACATCAAACAACACATATCGAAATTTTGACAGTGGCAGGATTGTCTCCCATCGAGACTACAGATTACCTTTCTGTGATATTGCTGTTCACTTTGTTTTTGGTCTCACCAGTGTCATGTGAATTTAGATTTTATGACTTCAAGAGGGGCGTACTTAACGCAACGCGGTACCTCATAGGCCGCTCTAGACTAGCGCCCCAGAGATTTGATATGTTCTTCTCTGAGGAATGCAGTGTCGTACAGCCGCGTAGTGTGCCACGAATCTGGAAATGGGTCTGTTTTCTAAAATGACAGTCTACGATAGCAAGGCAGAATTTATTCAGCATTATTCAACTCCAGCTTGTGGTGTTACTGCGAGTCAGGCGGATCTGCACTCAACAGTTATGTGTAGCAGCAAATTTACTCCTCTGCGTATCTATCACCTTTACAAGTATTTTCGACATCTCATGCTATTGCAGTATTAGAACAAAAAGCACAATACATACGTACAGGTATTTATATACATAGAAGTCTAGTTTGACAAGACTGGATCAGACAATCAGTTATGGTCTCAGGTAGCGTCAAAGTTTTTCTCTGAAATTACTTACAGAAACGACAGAAAAAAATCCATATGGCCGAATTAAAATCGCAGCCTCCATTCGCCCGAAAAAAAGACCAGCCTGTTATAAAGTAACCTATTCTTATTCTGTTTACTTTACGGAAAAATACTGCTTGATTTATAAATGTTTGCAAAAAGCTTACTTTATTATGTAAAATGATGATGTTCAATGAATACCACATACCCACCACTGCACACAGTACACACACAATTCGCAAACTACCAGTGACGTCAGGATGATGACGTTTCATATCCATTTTGTCTGCTGCCATTTCCCATTTGCTAGTCTGAGACAGTGTTCCAGCATTCATCCAAATTGAGTCGGATGTTAATATCTTTCATTGCAAGTCTTTAAGTTTTTCAGAAGAAGAAACAGTATATATGGAAAATGTTCTGTGAAATTGTATTTGGCTGTGTTACTGCTTTTTCATTTATTGAGTTTGAATCTGTAGTCAAATGAAAATTCGTGAAAACATCAGACGTAATAAGCTGCTAAATCTTTTGGGATTGCTCGTTTGGTCTATCCCTTAAACAGTAATTAGTTTCAGTTACTGAATAACTTTTCGATTTGAAGACAGTTAAAATGTATGTAATACAAGCAGCAGTCGGAGAGTATCGGAGCCCCAGAGTGAAAGTTCCGGCTATGGTAATAGTTTTCATAGTCACTGTCTTTGGTGACATAACATAGACGTCCGCTTTTTGAGGGAAAGACTTAACGATCAGTGGAGAAATATCGCCATATAAAGGATTTTTAATTTAACATTAAATAACAACGATCTTTAATTTAACATTAGATAATAATGAAGACTTTTATACTATGAGTAATATAGCAACACGAACTCAATCAGTGGTATTGCTGCTCTTATGCTAACATGAAGATAGATGACGAACAGTTCAGACAGTACCGAAACTTATGCGGACCACTGCGCATGTTGGTTGTCACTCGTGAGTCACACTGATGTGCACATACGTCGCACTGATGTGCACAGCTGTCGCAGTTTGCACTAGTTTGCTCTAGATGTAAAAAGCAATGTCCTGACAGACTGGCTCACCCATCATCGCCCAGCCGAAACCGCTGAGGACAGAAACTTGAAATCTGAAGACGGTGTGAGTTTGAAGCAGTAGACGTAATTTAACAAGCGATTTTTCAAAATTCCAACCCTAAGTGGATGAAACAGAGGATGAAGAGTTTTTTCAAAAATGTTGCTATTAAGACAGTTTTCAAGTTAGAACTCCGTCAGAAATAAAAGAATACGTGTTCCAGAAGTTTTTGGAAATTTGACTGTATGGGCTGAAATAGAGGGTGAAAGTTTTTTTAAAAAACTGTATCGTTACTGAAGAACTGCTAAAGTATTCTTAAAGCATTGGTATTAGATATCTCGGTTACAAATTAAAGAAAAATAAACACGTGTTTTAGTGTTTGTGGAAACTAAACCCCTAAGGGGGTGAAACAAGGGATGGGGAATGTTATGAAAACATTTTGTTATGAATGCATTTTGAAAACTAAATGTATGAAAATTTAAATATGGCTCCTCAGTTAGAAATAAAAACAATACGTTTTTCATGGTTTTGGAAATTCAACCCCTAAAGGGTGAAACGGGAGATGAAAATTTTTAAGGAAATATTTTATTGTCCGAGCGTTTTTGAAGCTAAAGCTATGACAATTTGTATTTTTCTGTTAGAAATAAAACATATGAAAGTCACCGTTTTTGAAATTCAACCATTGAAGGCGTGAAATATGGGAGGAAACGGTTCATGAAAATATTTCATTGGGAAACCATTTTTAAAGTCAAATCTTTGAAAAGTGGTTTTAGGCTTCTCGGTTAGAGATGAAAAAAGTACGTGTTTCGCTGTTTCTGGAAATTGAACCCCTAAAGGAGTACAACAGAGGATGAAAATTGTCGGGCATGGATGTGTGTGATGTCCTTAGGTTAGTTAGGTTTAAGTAGTTCTAAGTTCTTGGGGACTGATGACCTCAGATGTTATGTCCCATAGTGCTCAGAGCCATTTCAACAATTTTTTTGATGAAAATCCTTAAGAAACTATTTCTGTAAGTGAAAGAAATTTAGAGCTAAATTTATGAAAACAGGTTATTTCACATCTCTGTTAGATAAAAGGAAATGTTGGTTACGGTATGAAAGTTGTTCTGGAAATATCTCCAAAACAACGCAAAAGGCATGATTAACAAAAAAATTGTATTTCAGCTACCGGAATCGCTTTTCAGTCAGAAGTACATTCAGAAAAGACCACGCTTGTATGGAATTAATTAGGGTGAAAAGCTTAGAACTTGTTGCGATTTGTGAAAACATAAAAATTTGATTAAATAGAAAAGAGCTCTTCAGGCCATACAGTCGACGTAAGAGAAGCAGCGTTCACGAAGCTAGTTCGGAGGTAAGGTAGACTAGCGTGGAAAGATACATTAAACCTGTTTCCACATGAAGAGTACACCAACAACAGCAGCCAGGCATGGCCTTAGAGAGGAAAATTTTGCAGTTTTGCGTTTCTTTTACTGGAGGAAAAGAAAATTTTATTCAAGGGCAACAAAA
The DNA here is from genome assembly GCF_021461395.2 of Schistocerca americana. Classification (NCBI taxonomy): domain Eukaryota; kingdom Metazoa; phylum Arthropoda; class Insecta; order Orthoptera; family Acrididae; genus Schistocerca; species Schistocerca americana. The sequence goes on from NC_060124.1 coordinate 562,430,985, forward strand.
GATGCTAAAACAAATTAGAGACGAGTGACGTAGAATTGTAGTTGCAATATCAAGTCTAAGCTGATGCCAAGAGAGAAAATGTTGAAGGACACCGGTGGAAAAGGAGACAAAGACATGCTCTCAAGGAAACAATTTAATTTCAGACTTCGCAAATGGTCCTTCATGTCTTTTAGGAGGTCTTATTGGATGTCATCACCAGCCAGTTAACTTCTTGCCCAGTTCGACATTGCTCCTCACCATAAGGAAAAGCTGTAGTTACTGCATTTCATTAGGATACTGCATGAATTTCACCGACAGATCAATCCCTGCCTTGTAGTTGGATAAAATTAAAATCGAATTAAATGTCAGTTTTCTAGTGTTTTGTTTGTCTCGCTGTAGTAAATCGGGGAGACTCGTGTAGTACCGGACGGCTCACAGTACGGGCCACCGTTGTGATTTCCCTTTCCGCCTCCAAATGGCAGAAGAATACAGTAAGCAGAAGAAAGCCTGTGTATCCATGTGCACAGAAGTCGGATACTGTCTTCCTCTCTTCAGTGCTTTTTCTGCTCTCGATGTTTGATTGTGTTGCACGTCGCGTCTGTCGACCAGAACCGGCCACCCGATTGGCTTTCGGTACTGGCCACAAGTAATTTCAACGTTTAAATTATATTTTCTTCTTCTTACTTCTTTTCAGACTGAAATGGCGGAAAATGAGAAAAAAGTAAGTGAAAAATGGCTGTGAGCAAGGTTATGTGTAACAAAATGACTACGATGGTTGCAGCTGAAGTGTTTTTAACAAGAAGAGAACAGATTAAAAGCAAAAAAAAAAAAAAAGTCTGAAAGATAGCTGAAGACAGCTGAAATTAAATCACGTGTTCCCAAATAAAATACACTCGCAGAGGGTGGCCATGGAAATCCAATTACAAGACGTCGCAGAAAACTGAAATTTACTGAAAATAATGGTTCAGTAAAAGACACTGAAAAGTGCGTGACGTGTTTGGAGTTATTCGAAGAAAAAGGGGGGCTGTGTGACAAATGTAGAGACTGGGCACATGTTGGATGTGTGGATTAGGAGAATACTTAGCCTTTCATTTGTGACGTCTGTAAAACAATGGGCTAAACGATGGTGAACTAAGATGAAAGAATAAGAGTAAGTTCCTATGATTATGCGTTATTATTCAATAAATATCACTGCAGTGTATAACTGACGAGCGATGTTATCACAGTTACGCAACCGGATGTGAATTCTTCTGCAACACGAGCTAAGTAATATAGGGACGCTGTAGCAGAGGCAGCGAAAAATTCGAGGTCCCAATGAAGGACATGCGCTGCTCGACGCGTAACACATATCTAACTAGAAGGCACTTTCTACAAGCCTAGTAATTCTTGGTGTTTTACTTTCGAGGTAATTAAGAACTATAAACAAAAAATAAAAATCATTAAACTGCGTTATTCACAGATCATTTCGTGAGGTAAAAGAATAATGTACTAATACTACGATTAACCATCACAGTTAGAGAAACGTAGCCCCGCCGATACTGCAAGAAACTCCACTACACCTACAAAAGTAACCCTGAGGTTCTTATTAACGGGACTGTTTTCTTTCTCTTAATAGGTGTGAGTATGTCATGGTTGATATTAACTGTTTGGAACGGAGTTATAAAGAGTAACTGCAGTAAGTGAAACTGTAGTTTAAAAACATTGCATTGTATGAAAATAAAAATTTTTCAAATATAATCAAATATTCTCCCGCAGTTGAAGTACATGAACCTTTTATTTCATACTAACTGCCGCCGCCATATCTTAGTGCAAATTTCTACAGTAAATACATAAAATTGACACAAGTATGATTAACGAGAAGGTCGTTCAATAAATAATGTAATAAATTCATTTTAGGGAATCAAAATAAACTGGGAAACTTCATGTATTATAACTCCTGTGTAATCGTGTGAGATATTTTGTCAAATATCATTGTTTCACTATTATTTTAGTTGCAATAGTTGCGTCTTTCTTATATCCTCGATACATTGTTCATGATGTTAGTTTTATCGTCGTCATCCGTCGCTGATCCCTTCACTGTTACCGTCCGATCCATAGTAAGTTGACGTCCATTACCTTGGGTGCGTCCACCTACGTCAAGTCGTAATCACGTGAACAGCCCGCAGTTAAAGACGGTGTGAAAGCAACAAAATGTGCGCCTTTCACGTGCTCGTCAGAGCAGGATAAAACTCTTCTCGACAACGTGTTTTGTCTACGGCAGTCTTATAATAAAACAGCTACCCCAAAAAGGTACTGAGATCAGGGAAAAATTAGAAATTCACTTATATATAAAGAATTTTAATTATCTGTTCATTTATAAGACCGTGAGAACACATCTGAGTTCTCCGAGGATATAGTCAACTTACAACGATTTCAGCTGCTTCAAATGTCATGTTTCTTCTGCACGTGCGCAATCTTTCAGACAATTCCGTCAGATGACAGAGCCGTAATGAAATTTCAGAATTAAGTGTGCGCAAAACACTCGTTTCAAGCCGGCCGTTGTCGCCAAGCGGTTCTAGGCGCTTCAGTCCGGAGCTACGCGACTGCTACAGTCGCAGGTTCGAAACCTGCCTCGGGCTTGTGTGTATGTGATGTCCTTCGGTTAGTCTGGTTTAATTAGTTCTAAGTTCTAAGGGACTGATGACCTCAGATGTTAAGTCCCATAGTGCTCAGAGCCATTTGAGCCACTAGTTGCAAACAACGTGATGTAATTGGAATGTCTATAATGGTAAAGGAAATGGTGACGAACGTCTATAATCGTGTTATGCTGTTTATGGTAGTGGTGTACTTAACAGCAGCTTTGTAGGACCCTGGGTAATGAGAGAAAAAGCGTCAGGAAGGGCGGGAACTGAGCTCCAAGATCGGCCCCTTGAAGGAATTGTTATACTATCAGATCCATTGCTGCCAACAGTGTGAATCTCGATGATGCAATTATTCGTGTAGATCAGCGTATAGCTACTCGACAATGTCGCTACAGCTGTCGGTGGACTTTGTAGCTGCGTGTGCAATGACGTGCAAGGTTGGTTTCCACGAATGCTAACAGCAGACCACAAGAGTCAAAGACAGTCCATTTAATTTTAATTGTTAGAGCAGTTTAACGCCAATGAAGACAAGTTTCTACCAAGCATCGTTAATAATGGTGAAACGTGGGTGCGTCATTTAGAACCGGAAACAACGACGCAGTCACCGAAGTGGCTCCACATGCAATCACCAAAAAAGGAGAAATTCGAGGCTGCAACCATTGCAGTCTTTCAGGACACTTACTGCGCCATTCTAATTCATATGTTGTCAGAAAGTTCAACCCTTAGTTCAAAGGCACGTCTGAAGCCTCAGAACAAAATTTAAGGAACGTTTCCCACGCTCTCGGTCTAACTATAACCCAGATAACTATATTCCAAAAGAAGTTTTCCACCAAAACGAGAATGCACTACACACAAAATATACACACGTGTCGGAAACAGGGCTGCATCGCCAAATTTGTTGGGAAGTCGTTGGCTGTTACACCTTATAATTCAGACCTAGCGCACTCGGAATTCCATCCCTTCCAGTCACTGAAAGTTAATTTACGTGGGACGCTCTTTTACGAGGACGAGAGCGTAACTCATGCAGTGAAAACATGGCTATGGGAACAAAACAAGACTTTTTACCAACAGAGAATGTGAATTTTACACTACGCTGGCGTAAGCCATAGACACGTTAAAGAAATTTTGATCTATATTGTCACCAAACTACAACGTTTCAGAATATATATTTTCCGAGAAAAAATATTGCTATTGCATAGCATTATTTATTGAAAACCTATCACAATATTTATTGAAAATCTAACATCAGTAATGTACTGGCAGAGTGGACTTGTGTTTGTGTAACTGCCCTACACAATTTTTACAGCGTGTCCTTACGTTACAGGTTAATGGTTTACATACTGAGTACATAGTCTCCTGCTACTAGTCCAGGTATTTTGACTCCTTCACTTCAATAATCATTATGTTTCTTAACAGGTTTTTAAAGACGATATTTATTCTTTAATGGTGTAGCAAAACGATGTGCTACACTCCCTTGTCCGATTGGTTTCAGCCATTACCAGAAACATGGACAAGTTTTGACTTCTTTGGTAAAGGGGGGGGGGGAGGGGCCGGAGGGGATGAAGGGGGTTTCATCGGTCTGTCGACTGGTTCCATTTCGCTCCCCACTGCTTCCTCTCCTATGCCTTCCTTATCATCTCAGAGCACAATCTGAACGCAACATCCTCTAATCTTTGATAGATGTGTAGCCTCCTACAGTTCTTGCTCCTTTTTGCACGATTCACTAACGTTCAATGATGACTGTGATGCGTGACATGCAGCCTACGGTTCATACTTTTCATGAGGAACGGGCTCCTCTCCTGTGGTAACCTGCTTCTCACATCGTCTTTCCTTTGTCTGGTATGAGTTATTTTAACTATTCAGAAAAATTTTGTCGTTTATAGTACAATGTTGCGTGATGAGAGCGTAGTGTAATAGCCGTTTCATTACTAAGGTGACGTGGTAGTTATAATTCAAAGTTTTAATTACGACAAGATCTTTCTTACTCGATTCCGTGCCGCCTCTGTTGCGTCAAACTACCTCATCTGTACCTGTCTGCTGCAAATGCTAACGTACTTTAATCAATTTATCGAACTATGATAACAGAACTTCATTTTCACACTGAATGTTTATATTTTTTCTCAACTATAGTGTACAATACTAGTCAACCGCCAATACCGCCTCTCAGCATCCACAACTAAACACTTCCGTCTTTCCTATACCTGTTTACAAAATTTCTCTGACGTGAGTGGACGTTATTAGAATCCATATCCACAAAAATTATAAAAGTGGATGCAATTATGTAAGGTTCAAATGGCTCTAAGCACTATGGGACTTAACGTATGAGGTCATCAGTCCCCTTAGAGGGGGTCAAAAAGCAGTGTAGTCCACGACCCACACTGTAGTTACCTAGCACTTGAAAATGTGAGCACTTAGAAACTTGCAACAGACTTCACACATAATTTCAAACCTTCATGAACATTTTTCCCTGTAATTACCCCCACAAAATGATGAGAGGAGAAAAGTTTGTCGCTTACTACATTTTCGCAGTTCGTGCAGTAAAACTGCCACATGAAGAATGACGTTTTTATTTATTAATTCTTTATTAATAACTGTATTCGCGACACATTTTGCAGACGGTATTCACATATAACGCTGAATGTACCAGAAAAATTTCGACAACGTACGACACTTAATTTAGGAGATACGATGTCGTAAACACTGAATGCGTGAAGAGCTATTACATCATGCAAGACGTTTAAATTTATTACTTCGTTGCTCTATTCACAACACTTTTCGCAGACAGTGTCCACATTTGCGGCTGAATGTACCTATAAAAACATACCATTATACGACAGGTATGACGTCAAATACTGAGATGCGGGAGAAAAGTGCCGCACCACGTGCGACCTTTTAATGTATTCACTTCTTTGTCAGTAACAATATTTGCAACACATGGCGCTGAATGTAGCTAGAAAAATATACGATTTCGCAACATAGAGTTCAGGAGATATGGCGTAAACACTGAGATGCGTCCGGAACTATCGCATCAGAAGGACGTTTTATTTTATTACTTCTTTACTATTAACTCTATTCACATCACGTTTCGCCGATAGTAGACACATATACAATTGTATCATTGTACAGCACATAGTTCAGGAGATACAACGTCACAGATTAAGTGGTGTGAAAATGAAAGTCCAGGGCAGAATTCACTTGACATGCAGGTTAAATGTGTGTGCAAATACGCCCTAAGAATGTTCCACATGAGTGAAGTATATCTGAAATGTGTGTATGCGAGCGAAGCCACGGATAAAATGCTCATACTAAAACCCTGGAACGATTTCAGCGAAATTTTAGTATACATAGTAATTACAACTTGGACAGAAATAGTGTAGGGGTAAGAGACACGATTCTCCTGTTGGTGATAAGTGTGATAACGAGGCGAAAGAGGGGAGGACGAGAGGTACAGATAGGACGAGGAGATGAAGAGAGAGAGAGAAGGAGGACGGTGAGAGGGGAGAGGTGGATATGAACAGAGATGGAAAGGAGACGGACAGAGGCAGAAGAAGAGACAGGCAGAGTGATGTGGGAGGAAGAGACGAAGAGGCAGAGGGAGAGGAGGAAATGGACAGAGAAAAGAAAGGAGAGTGGATGAAGAGGGGGAGAAGAAGATGGAAAGGGAAGGGGGTGGAGGAGATTGATACGCAGAGAGGGAGGAGGCAGTGGACAGAGAAGGGGAAGGAAGAGATGGGTAGAGAGGAAGAGCAGATTGACAGAGGGGGAGGAGCTGACTGGAATAAATAAATAAACGGGAAATGTCGAGTTTCTCGACTAATAACATCTTTGATTAACTTCTCATGGTCGGGATTCGCAGTCATATAATATTTCTTAAAAGACATCATAGTCGCCGTTGACTGTATAAAATATTTATTGTTACTATTACAATTTCGGCCCTATGGCCATTTCCAAGTAACACTGCAAAGTTACATTCTGTCAGAATATAAAACTGACACATGTCGTCTTCAAAATGCAGCCTTTTGACTGTGAGAGTCCCACAAGATCCTATGAGTACGACACTTGTTACATCGTAATATGTTGTTAAATATATACTGAACTGTCGATGTCACCATCGTTCTAATAATCTATCACACATACAAGTTCAGGTGCAGTGACAAAATGAGGAGCTAAGTCGGTTGGCGTGAAAATACATTTACTAAAGATACTGCCTGTGCACCTTCCGATAATCATTTCTTTTACAACATCTTCGCATTCTTCCTGCAGCCATTTCGCTTTACGTTTCCTGCACTTCCTGTTTATTTCATTTCCAAGTGACTTGTGTTTATGGATTCCTGAATTTCCCCTTTCGTTGATCTACTGAAGTATTTCTTGTGTTATCCATGGTTTCTTCGTAGTAACGTTCTTCGTGCCTATGTTTTCTCTCCAACTTCTGTGACTGCCCTTTTTAGAGATGTATTCCTCGTCGAAGCAGCTACAGCCTCAGAGAACTTCAAGCATATCTCCACATTCCTTAGAACTTCCGTAGCCCACGTCTTCGCGTGTTGGTCTTAGATTTCAACCTATTCTTAATCACGACTAAATTGTGATCTCTGTCTATATCCACTCCTAGGGGCGCCTTTTGACATATGTTTTCTATCGAGTATTGTTGAGTATTGTTGATGTGACAGAGACAACGCAAGTGCCCCGTCCCATCGGCTGCGGGCTGGCGCGGAATACTGCAGGCGACCTTCAGCAACGCTTCGTCCGTGGGGGCTCGTCGCCCAGTGCGAACCTTAGAGGGGAGGAGTAGGCGAAGGAAGGCGTAGGAAGGCGTAGGTCGCCAGAGAAACGACCCCTGGGTGCCCCGCGGCACAGCTTCGCTGGTCGGTCGCCACAAACACAGCGACAATGGCCGCAGATAACGAGATACCACGCTGCCTTAATTTTCGGACTGTGTCCCCAGGCGGCCACGAAGGAGCCGCCCTGTGCTGGCAGATGAGGCAGCGGCTGCTGCAGACTCGCAGCCACCGACCACAAGGCCAGCAGGAATCTCGAAGGCCTTCACTGCTACCTGCATATATAGGCGTGCTGGGCACCGTTTCAGATGTGAGGCGATGGCATCTTTGAAAATTCTTCTGCGCTGAATGTTTATATTATTTCTCCATCATAGTGTGCATTGCTAGTCAAGTCCAAACCAGCCTCTCAACATCCACAACTACAACACTCTCACCTTTCCCGTATCCGATTCTAAAATGTCTCTAACATGGACATTGCCGGCCGATGTGGCCGCGCGGTTCTGGCGCTGCAGTCTGGAACCGCGAGACCGCTACGGTCGCAGGTTCGAATCCTGCCTCGGGCATGGATGTGTGTGATGTACTTAGGTTAGTTAGGTTTAAGTAGTTCTAAGTTCTAGGGGACTAATGACCTCAGCAGTTGAGTCCCATAGTGCTCAGAGCCATTTGAACCATTTTAACATGGACATTATTAGAATAACACAATTCTTTTTTTCGCTTTCTTGTGCTTTTGTCCCGTACTGGCAATGTTACAAATGAATTTGCCATGGTATAGCAAGGGTGGCCTGGTGCCTGTGCTGTCGCAAACCCGTTACCCCGTTACAGTTTCTAACACGCAATTCAACAAAACCTGACATTTTGATTACACAGATTGGGGAAATAATTATTGACACTGAACAGTTCAAATTCATTCCTGTTCAGATAGACAGCAAGCCGTCGCAGAAAGCTCATGTTAAGGATTTTGTTCAAAAACTAAATGTTGCTTCACTGCTTTGTTTACCCTCAGAACAGTACCGGAAATATGTATAAGTTTAACACGAAAGGTAGTCTACTACGCTTATTTTCTTTTCCTTGATACTTACGGTATTATTTTTTGCGGTAACTCTTCTGAATCGGAAAAAGTATTTTTGGCTCAGACGATTGGAGCACCATGTGGTGTAAGTTCGCGAACCTCTTTTGGACTCCTGTTCATTAGTCTGAGAATTCTGACTTTGGCCTCCCAGTACTGTTGTTTTTTGTTAATAATATCAGCTTATTGCCAAGAGCTAGCAGTTCTCTCTCAGTTATACTAGACAAATATCCAGTCTGTATTTCGGACGCATCTCCCCGACTCTTGTGCCGAAAGGAGGGTGCAATATTCTGCTGCATCCATTTTCAATAAACTGTCACAATAACTCAAAAATCTTAGCAGTAATCTAGACACTTTCAAGCCCAAACTGAAGAGTTTCCTCATCGCTAAGTCCTATTCTGGCCAGAAATTTCTAGAAAAATTAAGAAAAAAAAAGAAAGGCTAATACCTATGTTTAGATGTTGACTACGTTTATTTAAACTTACGGCTTGTCATCTCCACGGCATTCCTATGCGTTTCATTTTATTTATTACTACTCTTCTTTTATAATTCCATGTAACAGCTCCTTCCGTGTCCATTGTTCCTCAACCAGGTCCTGAGCACATGACATATAAAATAAAACAAATTACTGTTGAAAACGTACTAATATTGGCTTGTTGTAACAGCCCGACTGTCGCACTCACGGAATGTTCTTGTCATCCAACATATAAGCGTGACAGGTAAAGAATCCCCCACCAACAAGCAGTTGACACTTTTACGCAGCAACTGTTCTGAGTCTTCACAGAGGCACACATGGTTAAGCAACAGCAATAGCTGAAGTATATGGCGACAGAGCTTTGCAACAATTTACATCGATTTATTGATGAACAATTTACAATACTTCACTACAGTATGAAACTTGTGCATGGGATTATAGTTCAGCATCCACATGTGCTGATGCACCTGTAATGACTGGTACAGTGATAGATCCAGCCAACGATAAGTGACATCACTAACAAAAGACAGGATTTGCTTTTCTTGGCGAGGCTGAGGATGAGTCCTGAGACTTTGGCTGAGGCCGTGTCCTGACACTGTACTGGAGTAGAGTAGAGGCTTTTCCTTCGTACACTTGTCAGACTTTCGCCTCTGATAGAAGTGTAATACATTTTCTTATTTCGTATTTCATTGGTGGGATTCACTTTTATGAGCTGAGCCGAAATTACAAAAATTACTCCAGAAAAATAAGATTTTTCCAAATGTGAAACTCCATTTCAAAGTTCAATATGGTTATGTATCTACATAAATATTCAGTTCAAATTTAAACGCGTTGCAATCGAGAAAGTCTGCTCAATACTATATTTATTAATGTATCTCTTACATTACTACTCTTCCGTACGCTAATAACCGAAAAGTGAAACCAAATAAAGCAGAAATTGTGGTATCGATAACTACGACGCCACAGTGTAGGTACAAGTTCTTAGGTTGGCACTACGACACCGACGACAGCGCCCTCTAGCCAGCGTTGTGCAGCTCTACGAGCGCCGCTCCAGATTCAGCCCATTTGTTCGCGAGCTGACGACCTACTAACATGGTTTCATTTTCATATGGGCGAGCCACGACAGATTTTGCCTGTGTAACTTTTGTGAGCTTTGATACATCCAGTTTCGCACCTACGTGTTACTCAGTGCAGAGTTAGGTATTCACGTTATTATGTATTCAAGTTAATATTGTTGTGATATAGTAAAGCCACTTTTACCTTAATAGCAGTACAGAGAGATTTTTACCTCAAATCCTCCTATTCGCTTCCTACATTCGGCCTACCCTTCAGTTTACAGGAGCAGACCCACGCGCCGCCTTCCAGGCGGGATACAGAAGAAATATTTAAAAAAAAAAGTTTATAAGCTAAATTCATTTTGAAATAGAAGCTACTGGAAACTAACACAATTTCAGTTTTCAAGACAGGCAAAATCTTTGACCCATTGAAGGAACTCAGTTCATCTGTAAATATCACACGTTCCCTGGTAAAATACCTTCTTCTGAAGGTTTCATGGTACAATCTGGTACCATGTCTTAATTGTCCATATGTTACATAAACAATGTCAATAATAAATAGAATTTTACTCTCTGTGCAATCCTGTATCAGAAAAATAAACATCAGGTTACGTACCATTCAGAAAGCTGTTGCACTCAGCGACTGCTATATTGACTTGTAAATAATAGATTTCAGCGATCAGTCGTCCGTTTTACATTTTGTTGGCACATCTAGATTTCAGCTAGAAACTAGCCATTCTCCACTGTGGATGAAGCCTGACCAACAGGCATTACATGCATTGATCAAAAATGATAGTGCATTGAGAATGGATAGTTTCTAGCTGAAATCTAGATCTGCCAATAAAATTTAAAAAGGACGACTGATAGCTTAAATCTATTATTTACAAGAAAAATAAACAGTATAATCCAGGTAGCTTTAATAAGTTATACAATTCTTAAAGGTCTAGAACGGTAAATACTTACAAACGCTACGCTACACAAAACTCAAGTCGAACAGAAACCAAAACTGTAGAAAATGGTGGGTATTGCTCACGGCGGTCCCTGATGCGCGTTCCTTCATGCGATTCTACATTCGGCCATTAGCCTGAAGTAATGGAAGAGAAACATCGAATGTTCCTGGATAAACCGCCTACTAGGTGAAACACTCTTACCTACTGCCTCGAATGGAACTCTGTGGTTGTTTATACACACTAAAAACGACACACAATGAAGGAATTATTCAAATGGGATGGAAAGCATTAGATGCAATCTAAAACTAAATAGACAGACAAACGAATGATTACTACTAAATGATTTATTCAAGAGGAAGAGCTTCGCAAAGTGAGCGAGTCAGGAACGCGTTGGTTAATCTCTGGTCCTTACGCGAGGAGCTATTCAGCATGGCATTGATTGACAGAGTTGTTGGATGTACTCCTGGGAGGTATCGTGGCAGACTTTGCGTAACTGGTGGATTATATCGTCAAAATCCCGAGGTGCTCGGAGGGCCCTGCCCATAATATCCCAATCATTCTCAAATGGTGAGCGATCCGACGACCTTGCTGGCCAAGATACGGTTTGGCAATTACGAATGCAAGCATCTGAGGACGGGCATTATATTGCTAAAGTGTAACCCCAGGATGGTGTGCCATGAAGGGCAACAAAACGGGGCCTATAATATCACCGACGTACCGCTGTACTGTAGGAGACAGACAAACCAATGAATACAACTAAATGATTTATTCAAGAGGAAGAGCTTCGCAAAGTGAGCGAGTCAGCAAATGGCGCCCCAGACGATCACTCCTGGATGACAGGCCGCATGGCGGTAGACAGTCAGGTTGGTGTTGTCCATCGTATGCCCAGTCGGGTGTTCGTAGGTGGTCTGGGCTCATCTTGAGGCTGGGTTTATCACTGAAAACCATTCTGCTTTAGTCAATAAGATTCCAGTCCTAAGACATGTCTGGAGACGATCCAGACAGCTGTGGGATACAAATGTAACAGTAGCTCGCCATACTGCCCGACAACCAGGACTGATGGTCTGGTGTGCTATCTCTCTTCATACCAGAACCCCTTTGGTTGTCACCGTGGCAACCTTACACTGAGAGATATGTCGACGATGTACTATAACCTGTTTTGTTGCCTTTCAAGGCAAAGCATCCTGGGCTTACATTTCAGCAAGACAACGCGCGTCCGCACGTGGTGAGAGATTCTACTCTTTGTCGTCGTGCTCGTCAAACTCTGCCTTCGCCAGCAAGGTCACGGGATCTGTAAGCAACTGAGAGCGACTGGAGGATTATTGGGCAGGGCCCTCCAACCAGCTGGGGCTTTTGACAATCTGACGCGCGAATTGTACAGAATTTGGAGTGGTACCCCTCAGATCACCATCCAGCAACTCTATCAGTCAATGATATTCCGAATGACTGCTTGCATAAGAATCAGAGGTGGACCAACAAGTTATTGTCTTGCTCAATTTGTGAACTCTTTCTACTGAATAGATTCTCCAATTTTTTCAGAAGTTGTAATCTCTGCTGCTGAGAATTCTTCCGCGTTGTATGGCCGTGGTCCATGGAACTCTTCTATCCTTGACGTCTCGTCCAAAGCTACGTTTGACATCTTCGGAGATGCTCCTGAATGTGCTGAGTCTTGCCGACTGACAAGTCGGACGTCGAAGAACGGCCTAAATACTGTGGAAAGTGGACTTGGTCTGCATTTCACGTGACAGCTGAGATAAACCTTGTCAAGGATAAAATTTAACTGTCGATCATAGTATGCCAAAGATAAAAACTCCTCATCGATTTTCCCAGCAGGTTTGACTGCTCTTTTCAGACACTGTGTCACCTCTAGTCAGTTCCAGTGGGAGGATGAGTTTTATGAGAAGGTTGATGGTGTGGCCATGGGTAATCCATTGAGTCCTACGATCGCCAATTTTTACATGGAAAAAGTTGAATAATTAGCTCTGGGAAAAGCGAATAAGGTATCGTTACGTAAATGATACATTTGTGGTTTGGTCACATGGCAAAAAAGCTTTAGAGGAAATTCTTTGTTATTTTAATAGTATAGATCCTAAAATCAAGTTTACCATGGAAATGGAGAAAGACAATGCAATATCCTTCTGGATGTCTTCGTTATGAGACATACTGATGGCAGCTTGAAACATAAAGTCTTTTGGAATGATACACATACCGACAGATACTTGCATAAGGATTCCAATTATCATCCATAACAGAAAAGAGGTATTATTAAAAGTCTAGTGGACAGAGCCAAGATAATTTGTGCACCGGAACACCTGGACGCCGAGTTAAAACATCTAAAGCAGGCTTTTGAGAAGAATGGGTACTCTAGTAAGGAAATAAATAGAGGTTTGGGACCGAATAACAGGAGGCATAAGGACAGTGGTAGGACACAGCGATGGAACAACACGGTTTCTCTACCCTTCATCAAAAGAGTAACGGATCAAATCGGCAAGATTTTAAGGAAACATAACGTTCGACCAATTTTCAGACCAACTAAGACAATAGGCCAAGCACTTCGTTCCGTTAAGGATAAACGCCCACCTCTGTCTGCAAGTGGTGTATACAAGATTCCGTGTACATGTGGTAGGGTCTGCATTGGAACTACAAATAAAAGTGTGAGTACACGGTTAAAGGAACATAAAAGTCTTTGCCGACTAGGGAAAACAGACAAGTCAGCCGTGGCGGAACATGCTCTCCAGTCGGGTGATCACGTAGTGAAATTTTCGGAAACTGAAGTTTTATGTACTACGACGAACTGTTATCCACGGCTATACAGAGATGCCATCGAAATATAATTTTAACAGAAAAGAAGAAGCTATGAAACTCCGCTATATATGGACAGTGGGGCTACAGAATCGATGAGAACTTTCCATCGTTGACGTATAGGATCGATAGTAAAATTTAACCTTGACAAGGTTTATCTCTGCAGTCACGTGAAATCAAGACCAGGCCCACTTTCCACGGTATTTAGGCCGTTCTTCGACGTCCGACTCGTCAGTCGGTAAGACTCAGCACAACCATGAGCACCTCCGAAGATGTCCAACGTACCTTTGGACGAGACGTCATGGAAAGAAGTGTTCCATGGACCACGGCCATACAACATGGAAGAATTCTTGGCTACTAAAACATCCGGTCGTGAGAGCCTTCATTGTATGATTGTAAGATCTGTTTTCTGTAATTTACGTCATATCTACAGATTTATGTCCCATTCGGATATTTCATTTGTGGTGCGTCTTTTCCATCTTAGAACGTATTCACATTTGGCCAATAGGCGTCCACTTGGGCTATTTGTGAGCGTAAGGCGGATGTCTAGTAACGTAATTAGTGTGTGCACCTTCTCTAGAGTATGGCCTTTTAACTATGCTGCACTTGGGTAAGGCCGTTTGGCACCTTTCTATAGACTACAGGCTGTGTGCTGCATCACCAGGTGGACGCAGCACAGGCATTGTATACAGGACACAACCATATATACATGCGGTAGTCACGAAAAAAATGTGATAAGGACTATGGGACCAAACCGTTGAGGTCATCGGTCCCTAGGCTTACACACTACTTAACCGAACCTAAGCTAACTTACCCTAAGGACAAGACACACACCCGCATTCGAACCTCCAATGGGGGGGAACCCCGCGAACCGTGACAAGGTGCCTCACCCCGCACGGCTACCCCACGCGGCGGGGTAGTGGTGAATGTCCTTTCCAATTCCCTCTCTTCTTCAGTAGCTGTTTCCCTTATGGGGAAGATATCGCATTGCTTTAGTTGACAGCACTCATCTTGACAGCAATGGGGCTGATTCAAGTTTGATAGGCTCCTTCGCTAACGGCAGTGAGTATTCAAATATGTTTTTGGGATTCCAACAGTTTTTTTACACGAGAAGTGGCCTTGTGGATTGCGTCGTAGGCGCACTGAAAATCGCCTTAAGTAGTAATCACACACAACTGAATCAAACCAAAATACTGTTTGTGGCATGTAATGCACGCTGCGTACGTCTTTCTCCCCGCACGCTCACCTCCAATGTCAGGGTGCCCTGGAGTTGCTACTCTCGAATCTTCGCCAGTCAGAGGACAGAAAATGCCACGCTCCATAGTATGGTCATTCTCTGTTCAACCTACGGGAAACGATGTACAGGATACCAAAGGAACTTTGTCACACACATCGAGGGGGCATACAGGGTGTCTTGAGAAATAAATCTATGATAAGAACCGTTTCTGGAAACGTTATCCAGCGACGCTAAGGAGTGTCGAACTTCTAGGCGCCGTCGTCTGCCACTAATCCACCCCTTCGACATCAAATGTGAGTTTGCACGCTGACAGAGCGTAGGTGGAACGTCTCACATTGTGGTTTGCTTATTCAGTGATCGCGACTGATTGTCACGATAAACAGTGGAGAAGATGGAGCCAGCTGCTGCGGGGAAAGGCCTCGGTTGGCTCAGTGGGTGACAGTTTCGGACACGGGTTCCAATCTGCAGTTTATTTTTTCTCCTGGAATCCTCTACAATCTCCTACAGGAAAAAAAATTGCAGATGGAAACTCATCCACTATGGCAACAGAGCATTGCACTCATAGGTAACAAAGCAGGTCTACGCATTAGTTAGCTCCATCTTCTCCACTCGCGACTGTGCAGTCAGGCGCCATCATTGAAATAGAAACAATATTGCGAGACATTCCGTCTATGGTCTGTCAGTGCACAAAGTTATGTTTGCTGCCAAAGGGGTGGGCTAGTGGCACGATCTGGCGACTGTAACGTAGGCACTCTGTAGCGTCTTGGGATGACGAAGACAGGTTCCTGTCCTCGACTCCTTCCTCAAGACACCCTCTACAAACCATCGAAGTGTGTCGCAACATTTCTGGCACACCCTGTACGTGTTTTTCAGTCGTTTCTCGTCCTCAGCCACACACCCAACGTGAAATCACATTTGCAGGTCTCAGAGCCAATTTGCCAGTAATGTTATAAACTGGACAGAACAGGAACTTGTTAACATAAAAGTAAAGTAGGTTGTAGACGCTGTAGTGCTGGACGTCGTTATCAGTATGCAGTGCCTGTCAGTGTAACTATATTGCCAGATAAAATTACTCTCGCCTGCCCACCTTCTTTCTGATGACCTTGGGAACATCAGATCTGTTTCCTACTATAGGTGTTTCAATTTCCAGGATAAATAATGTACAGAATAGCTGGCACAGTAGTAGAGAGGAAGTTTCCAACAAATCAGTATAATGAAAGTCTGATTTATTGGAGAATTTCTATCTGCTACTGTTCCCGATAAAAACTTTCAATAACCAATATCTTCCCCCTCCCCTCCCCCCATGAACCACGGACCTTGCGATTGGTTGGGAGATTTATATGCCTCAGCGATACGGATAGACATACCACAACGGAGGAGTATCTGTTGAGAGGACGACAAACGCGTGGTTCCTACAGAGGGGCAGGAATTTAAGGAGATGGGACCTGGATAAGCTGAAAGAGGGTTTCAGAGGAAGCATTATGCAATTATTGACAACAACAGGGGAAAGGAATACAATAGAAGAAGAATGGGTAGCTTTGAGAGGTGAAATAGTGAAAGCACCATAGGATCAATTAGGTAAAAAGACGACAGCTTGTAGAAATCCTTGGGTAGCGTAAAAGATATTGAATTTAATAAACGAAAGAAGAAAATATAAAAATACAATATATGGAGCGGGCTAAAGGGAATACAAACGTCTAAAAATGAGATGGACAAGAAGTGCAAAATGGCTAAGCAGGAATGGTTAGAGGACAAATGCAAGGCTGTAGAAGGATATATATCACTAGGGGTAAGACAGAGACCTTTGGAGGAAAGGGAACCACCTGTATGAATGTCAAGAGTTCAGATGAAAAATCAGCCCCAAGCAAGGAAAGGAAATTAGAAAGGTGGAAAGAGTATATAGAGAGTCTGTACAAGGTAGATGTACTTGAGAGCAATTTTATGAAAATGGAAGAGGACGTATAGAAAGGTGAGAAGGGAGATATGAAGCTGCTTGAAGAACTTGACAAGGCACTGAAAGACTTAAGTCGAAACAAGACCCCGGGAGTAGACAACATTCCGCTACAGCTGCTGATAGCCTTCTGAGAGCCAGCCAAGACAAAGCTCTTGCATCTGTTGAGCAAGATGTATGAGACAGGCGAAATACCCTCAGACTTTAAGAAGAATTTAATAATTCCAATTTCAAAGAAAGCCATTGCAGACAGGTGTGAAAATTACCGAGCTATCAGTTTAATAATTCAGAACTGCAAAATACGAACACAAATTCTTTACAGAAGAATGGAAAAACTGGTAGAAGCGGACCTCGGGGAAGATCAGTTCGGGCCGGCCGTGGTGGCCGTGCGGTTCTAGGCGCTACATTCCGGACCTGCGGGACTGCTACGCTCGCAGGTTCGAATCCTGCCTCGGGCATGGATGTGTGTGATGTCCTTGGCTTAGTTAGGTGTAAGTAGTTCTAAGTTCTAGAGGACTGATGACCTAAGATGTTAAGTCCCATAGTGCTCAGAGCCATTTGAACCATTTGAAGATCAGTTCGGATTCCTGAGAAATATAGGAACACGCGAGACAATACTTACCCTACTACTTCTCACAGAAGACAGGTTAAGGAAATGCAAACCTACGTTTATAGGATTTGTAGACTTAGAGAAACCTTTTGATAATGTTGAGTGGAATACTCTCTTTAAAATTCTAAATGTGGCATGGATAAAATACAGGGAGCAAGAGGCTATTTACAACTTATAAATAAACTAGATGGCAGTTATAAGAGTCGAGGGGCATGTAAAGGAAGCACTGATTGACAAGCGAATGAGACAGGGTTGTAGGCTATCCCCGGTGTCATTCAATGTGTTCACGGAGCTCACGGAGCAACCAATGAAGGAAACTAAAGAAAAATTTGGAGTAAGAATGAAAGTTCATGGAGAAGAAATAATAACCAGGTCGACGGACGCGGGAGAAACTAGTGTTTGTGTAAGGCCACAAACTTCTACTAATTTTCACCATCTTCATACTGTAAATTAATCCACTCCCCGCCACCCCTTCTCCATCAGGAGTCGATAGTCCGCTGTTTAGGCAGGCAATCGGTAGCTAGCGACATCTGGCGAAACCTGATTTTATCGATCGTTCAGTTAAATAAGAAATGTGACCGTGATTACTGTGACTGAAATTGTGTTTGCGCATACAGTATGAAGTCGTGACTGGAAATGTTATTATTTACTTTTAACTCTCTTGCTTTGTGTGGGATGCGATTGACTAGCTTCCGAGGTTTGTCAACGTCTCAGAAAATGTCTCAGAGCTACAGTTTCACCTATACAGTACTCTTGCACAACCTCCTGTGCACAACAACGCAGCTACAATCTTGTATGTGTCATCTGCAAATAGGAGACTGTTACACTCTAGCCATCGGTTAGAGACAGATGAGGGCTATTTCGGTGCAACAATTCCTCAGTCGCCCACAGCTCACATCAGAGAACTTTGTCTGTTTGATACAGCAGCTACGTACGAGTATGTAGCTGCAAGTGCTGGCACCTTTTAATGAGCGTGGAGTTCGTAAGGGAAACAAAAAAGATGTCCAACAACTCACGTAAATTGCGTTTCACAATGGAATTAAAATCCCTTTGGTACTGGACTGCCAAGAGTAGCCTCTAACAATGGACGAATACTTCTATCTCATGCATCGGAACAGAAAAAGTAGTGCGTAGAAAACATAGAGTAATCTAATACACTCATTTGTGGCCCATTCGAGAACATGACAACAGAAGAACTTACGTACTTACTTATCCTCCTGTCCCCATACACTGCTGGAAATTTATCTACAGTTTTATCTTCTTCCATGGCTCCATGAATCTGAAGATATTTGGAATCCTGGTCTTCAGTTTATTTTCATTCTGCCTGAATCATTTGGCTTTCGTCTCTCTTGATCCCTCCAGTCTGCAATAGATATGGGCAGCCCATTGCAGTCTCCTCTTCTTGGCTCCTGCAACAACACCTGCTTCATTGTATATCTCCCTGAACTCCCTATTATTTCTTCTTCAGCATTCCGCTCCTTCATAAATTGCTTCAAACACCTTTCACAGCATTTTACTTTCAGTCTTACTTATTTTCTATATTATAGGTCTCATTATAATTTTAAACATTCTCAATTTTTTGCCTTGAAAAATTTTAGTGGAATAGTTATTTATTCAGTCAATATGATGTTCTCTGGATACCATTTTGCTCCTCACTTCTGTTTCTAGTTTCTCATAATTCCTATGGCGTACGGCTGGCGCCTTGCGGTCCATCCACACAATAGAGTGATGCGGGCTGTCAAGGCACCACAGCTTCATCTGCCTACGACAGCCGCAGCAGTATCTGCGGGATCTGCCGGATAGGGCTCTGCTGCTGCTGGTAGTAGCTCGCCTCTGCAGGTCACGTGATACTAGCACAACTTCCTAGTATGTCACAGCGAGGTGGCCTTATACGAAGTGGCTCGACAGTCAGAGCGAGTTCCAGTGTCGACCTTGACGTCTCGACTTTAGCACTAGAATTAGGACGTTTAGCGAATTTATTCAGCGTGGCACAGCGCCCTCCAATTGGAAGCTAAGGTATCGTCAGTGCCACGTATACAGACCTTTTCTATGGCATGCTGCTTTACTTAATTGACTGTGAACTCTGCATGCACCGTCGAGAACTGTTATTCTGTTAGTGAAAAACTTTCGTCAGATCAGTTCGATCTTTCAGTTGCATTTGTACGGAAGCTGTTTCAGTTGTCTATTCTCCATGTCAGTAGTAAAGTCTGTCGTTCTCGGCTACCTGCGCACATGTCTCTTCTTTTAGAGTGCAACACCAACAATGGGATACTAGAATTTCTGTTGTTTACTTCTACCCCCTGACTTTTAATCTCTTCTACTGCTTCAAACACGTGGTTTCCCAAATATTTGTCTTGTAATTTCTTTCCACTCACATTAATGTTGTTTTCCCGTCATTTGCCTCCGATACACCATACTTTGCTTGTATAAAGTAGCTTCTTTTCCAGCATTGTAGGATCATCTAGAGTTTCAGCGATTAATTGTAGATCATCTGTAGTGACCGCTACGTTTGTTCTTTTTCTCGTTCGTGCTTTGCTTCCTGCATCTAGTACTCTCTATTTTATTACGTGAGCAAAGATGGTGACATTCCATCTCTGTTCCAGGCTCTAGTTTCTAAGTCGAAGGCCGTGGAGTCACTTCCTTCATTTTCACTCTCACTTCAGCACTTCCGTGTGTAACTTTTACAAGATTTTTAATCTTTATCAAAACTAGACATGATTGTCTTAGAGGGAATTCCGCGATCGTTCATTAAATAAAATATGGCGTTTCAGTCTTTGATCGCTATTCTTTATTTTCAAGTACCGGTTTCGGGCTAGCTGCCCCTCTTCAGATCTGTTAGACAAAGTTAAAAATATAATTAATAAGAGAGATACAGTTAGTGATAGAAATATCTTAGTTTACAAAAAGAAATTTTGGAACGTATAAATTTATAAACTAAGATATTTCTATCACTAACTGTATCTCTCTTATTAATTATATTTTTAAATTTGTCTAACAGATCTGAAGAGGGGCAGCTAGCCCGAAACCGGTAAATGAAAATAAAGAATAGCGATCAAAGACTGAAACGCTATATTTTATTTTTAATCTTCTTTGGTACTCCAAACTCATACATTTTCTTTCTTAACTTTTATCGGTTTGTGCCATATAGGCTTTCTTAAGGTCAACAAACGACATTAATATTGTTTTATTGTATTCCCGATTCTTTAATATATGTCTAATCAACAGTCGATCGATTCCTTATAAATCACTCTCGTTTCTTATCCATCACATCTTTTAGGTAGGATCAAAATCTTCTCTGGAGAATCTTCGAGAATAGGTTGTAGGCTGCGCTGATATATGTAATGCCTCAATAATCTTGTTTATCGACGTTTCTAGGATCGGTACTAGAGAAGTTAGAAGTAGAATATGACGTTGCCGAACATTTCATATGATTTTACTGCTAAGGGAGGAACTTTTTTGGTGCGATTCGGAAATAAAATCACTTCATTCCAATAAAATATTGGCGAAAATAGTGCCTACTGAAGTAAAAACTCGTCTGGTCGGAAAGTTGCGCTAAAATTAGACGAATTAGACGAATGTACGAGGGTCGATCAATAAGTAATGCCTCACTTTTTTTTCTGAAAACACATTTATTGTTAAGAGCCAGAACCTGGTCCATTTCCTGTTTTTCTACGTAGTCTCCATAACGTTATATGGCCATACGCCAACGTTATAAAAAAGCATTTATTCCCTGCTGGTAAAAGCTCTTGTCCTCAAGGAGTAGCCATGTTTTCACAGCATGGCTGACACTCTCTTCATCTCCAAAGTGTGTTTCCCTTAGAGAATCTTTAAGCGGCCCAGAGAAATGGAAGTCCGAGGGTGCCAGGACTGGACAGCAGGGTGGATGAAGCAATGATGTCCAACCCAATTTGGCGATGTGTTCCCGAGTTCTGAGACCTGTGTGTGGGCGTGCGTTATCGTGCTGAAGCAAGATTTCCGCTGGATTCTTGTCCGATCGAACACGGAAACGGTTCTTGAGTTTATGCAGAGTCTTTACGTATGCCTCTGAACTGAAGGTTGACCCTCATGGCATCGCATCCACGAGAATAACGCCATCGCAATCCCAGAAGACTATTACCATCACTTTTCCGGTAGAGGGGGTCGTCGTGAATTTCTTTCTTTTTGTGGTGAATGAGGATAATGCCACTCCACGGACTGCCTTTCTGTTTCCGGCGCAAAGTGGTGCACCCAGCTTTCGTCCCCCGTAACGATCCGTGACAGAAAGGCCTTTCTGTCGGTCTCAAAACACTCCTGCAATTCAGATGAAATGGCCTTTCTTCTGTTGTCCGCTGTGAGTTTTGTTGGAACCCATCGTGAGCACCTCTTTGAATATCCGAGAGTCTCGATTATTTCAGAAACACTTCCAGTGCTGATCGACAACTGTGGAGCCAATTGTCGAGTTGTGATGCGTCGGTAGGCACGAATAATGGCATCCGCACGATTCAGGTCTGGAGCAGTGGCTGTGACAGGATGTCCCGAGCGTGACTGATTATGGAGCCCTGTTTCTGCTTGTCCCGAGGCTGTAACTTTCTTTACCCATCGCCCAACAGTACTCCTGTCAACTGCAACATCGCCATAGCCTACAAAGTAACGTTTATAGATGTACACCACGGTTTCTTTTTGTGCACACAAGAATTCAACAACAGCACGTTGCTTGAAGCGGAGTCGTATATAGACGCCATTTTGACGCTGTACTGAAACCTGCAATCTGTCAGAACGGTTCGAAACTTCACCGGCGCACAGAACAAACATCAAATGTGAAGCACTAACAAGGACGTTTGTCTGTGTATATTAGAGGCTGTTTTTTAAAAAAAAAAAATAAATATGGGGCTGAAACCTGGTAGTCAAGGGAAGTCAGGATTAGGTTACCATTGCGGACGGGGCCGTAATCAGTTGCACACAATTTATTTTGAACCTGTAATTCCAGACTCAACAATAAATAAAAAATATCACACGATATTAATGAAGGAATAAACAACAGTGTAATAATAGTGTTTTCAGTGAGTTATAGTTCAGCAAATCACCATTAAATACAGATACAACAGATAATGTTTTAAAATCAAGCCACTGTGATCTGGGCAAAAGGCCTTACACCCCAGGAATGGCAATAAATTAAGAATTGTTTAAGAACTCGCTGCAATTTACAGCTTATAGGTATTGAAATATTAAGGAATGCCGCCACAAACACAGCAGAAGGCATCAGACGCCAGGAATGGCAGTAAATAAGGCTTTAAGGCTTACTGCTAAAATACTAATACAAAGTTAGAATTTTAAGACAAATGACCACAATCACGGCTGAAGGCGTTACAGGAACGACAATAATATAAAAAGAAATTCTGAAACATGTTTTAAAGTAGCAAATACAATAGCAAAAGTTAATTAAAAAAACAAGCATTTGATTCAGACAGTGCTCTAGGAATCGATCTCTGAGAAGGTCCGGCAACAAACACTTCTGCGAGCGGTGAGACAAGCAGCCAAGAGTTGCATTCACTTCACAAGATGCTAACTCAGACTAGTGGCAGTCTAACCATTGACTGACAATCTTGCTGAAGCTACCTGACGTCCGATAAACCAAATGCAACGATGGGACAATACGGTACAGCCGGAACCGGCGGTCAGCACTACTTCCAGAATACTTGGTTTAGAGTACCCGGAACGAGAAACCACCAGAGTAAAGGAATCACCAACCGGCCTACAATCAAGAAAGCTGTCAAAACTACACGCGTTACCGGACAGCAGCAGCAAGGCGAAGAAATGTACACTGCTGTTATATACACGAACCCCCGGGGCAGGTAACTGGGGAATTAGCGGCCACCAGGCAAGAAAATTACCGCTGGTTGAACTTAACAAATTGTAACAAGTTGAACGCAGTAAATAATAATAAGAAGGCGAGGAAGCTAATCAGATCCGCCTTCCCCAAGCACTCCACTCGCTTTTCTTCGCCTCGGCGGCACTTCGAGCGCAACACGAACCCAAGTCATTGGAGATTCGCGGGATATCACAATGGTGGAGGTTTCTCTACTTGGATTGAAATGTACTCATCTTAATGCTTGCTGGATCCAGTTTATGACGAGGTCATACACCCTCGTGACCACAGCCCTTCCATCAGGCAGTCCATGCGTGCCACCAGGAGTCCCGGCATGTTCTCGAACTGCGTGGACCTGGCTCCTCCTGAGTCTCCAACCGAACTCGCCCACTCAGACGATCCAGCAAAACAACGACGTCGCCCCAAAGACAGGGCAACAGTTACTGCTTATCGATAACCACCGTTGCTGCCACTAGCACACAGGCAATGCGTGCGAAACCGAGGGGCGCCAGTCAACACGAGAAGAAGACAAACAACCGCAACCATGCCAACCGATACCGTCTAAGCAGCACCAACGCGATCCGCAGCACGGCTCAGGGGCGTTACCTTTTGAACGACAGTCGTAAATAATCCTTAGAGTTATTTTCATGTAAGACAGTGAACCGGCAAAGTATAAGGGGGCTGAGGGAACACGCCAGAGTCGCCACTGGCGATGTTTATACGACGCTGTTGAGCTGTGGTGACTTTAATTCCCTGCAGCCAGCACCAGACGCGGAAGCGAAAGGGCAGGCGGCGCCGAGCCAGCGGGTTCGCCATCAGGAGCGCGTTCCTGCAGCCAGCCGCGCCTCGAACTCGAACAAAGTTGCGGACGTAAAAACAGGAGCGGAAGGCGAAAGTCCGGGCAAGTGGGGACCGAGGAGCAGGCGGCGGGGGCGGCGCCGCGGTGGAGGCCGGGGGGCGGGACTTTACGGCCGATTACTTTGTCCGGGCCCCGTGAGTGCTTTGTGCGACACGCCGAGCCAAGGAGCGTCCATCCAGCCCGCGCAAACACGGCCCACTTGCCGTCCGGGGTGCCCGTATTGTTTCTGGCGAGGCACGCGCGTGTCGTAACCGTATACCGGCTGGCGATGTGTCGGAATGTTCAATTAGCCGAAGTCAAAAACTATAAGATTCGGGGTAGAGACAGGGAAGAAGCAGCGACGGAAATAGACTATAATTTCGAGATTTGGATTCAAACTCAAGGTGAAAGAATTAGAACGATAAATTGCTATTGTCAGTGGAAACGAAGAAGAATTGCACGGCACAGTGGACCAAATGAACAGTCTACTGCGCACGGTATACGGTTTGAGAGTGAACTGAAGAAAGATGGAAATCATGAGGAATAGCAGAAATGAAATCAATGGTAAAATTAAAACTGAGGTTCAAAAAAGGTGCAAAAGGCTCTGAGCATTAAGGGACTTAACATCTGAGGTAATCAGTCCCCTAGAACGTAGAACTACTTAAACCTAACTAACCTAAGGGCATCACACTCATCCATGCCCGAGGCAGGATTCGAACCTGCGACCGTAGCGGTCGCGCGGTTTCAGACTGAAGCGCCTAGAACGGCTTGGCCACACTGGCGGGCTAAAACTAAGGATCACGAAAAGTCAAATAATTCTGCTACATTGTAAGCAAAGTAACATGCGATGAAGGCGGATATTAAAAGCGAAGTATAAGAGTCAGAGTAGGCATTCCTGACGGAGAAGTCTGATAGTGTCAGATTTGAGGGAGAAATTACCGAGCCGTGTGACACGGTAGTTAGGAGTCTGTACTCAACAGTGGTTGAGGCCCCCGTCCGACCAACACGATTTAGTTTTTCAGTGATTTCCCTAATTCTCTTAAACACATGCCGGAATGACTGCTTTGAAAGATCACAGCCTAACACGTTCCTAGTCCTTTCAGAGTCCGAGCTTGCGCTCTGTCTCTGATGCCAACGTTGACGACGGGATTCTGAAGGAAAACCATTACTTTTGAAGAAGAAATTACTGAGAATGTACGTCTGCAGCACAGTATGGAATGGAAGGGATATGGTGCTATAAAAAGGTGCCCAAAATCATGTGGACTGACAATAAATTCTCTTTTCCCCAGAACCGGTGAGGATAGAAGTATTAGGATAATACTGATAAAGCCGCGCGGGATCATCCGAGCGGTCTTAGGCCCTGCAGTCATCGACTGTGCGGCTGGTCACGGCGGAGGTTCGAGTTCTCCCTCGGGCATGGGTTTGTACCTAGGATAATTTAGGGTAAGTAGTATGTAAGCTTTGGGACTGATGACGTTAGCAGTTAAGTCCCATAAGATTTCACACACACACAATATTGATAAGAGGAAGGAACAGTATGATATTACATGTGTTAAGATATAAGCGAATAACATTCCTGGTACAAGAGGGAGCTGTAGGGCATAAAGGCTGGAGGGGCAAAGTGAGACTGGAACACAGCCAATAAATAATTGAGAACGTTGGGTACACGTCCTACTCTGAAATGGAGACGTTGGCACAGAAGGGAAGTCTTGGTTGGCGCATCAAACCAGCCAGATAACTGATTATCCCTAAAAAAAAAATAGCACTATCGCCAATGAATCTTTGTTTCTATTGTAATGGTTCATGGTTCTCCGTCGTCTCGTTTCATCTTTTGCCGTGATCGCCAGACCTGTGAAGGATTAGCAGTTTTACTGAGGGCTTGGAGGTAATAATATTGAAAATTTCAACGAAGACGCAGAAGAGGTGACATTTATTGACTTTCACACCTGATGAACAACGCTTGGTATCTTCGGAACGCTTGATCCAGATCATAAATAAAAGCAGGCGAGTCATTACGTTGCTCGGTGAGGAATGCTGCTGCTGTGCTGGCTACGGACCGAGTCCTTTGTCCAGCTCCTCTTTAGTAACCAAACACTGAGCTGCACGTGGCCGAACTGGGTCGCTGGCCTGTGGTGTGACCGGAGACATACATTACTAGACCGGCACTACCGTACACAGTATCTCTGGCATCCCTGAGTCCTAAACTTCGCTCTCGCCATCATACACGATGATAATGACGCCTATGGGCTGAGGATGACACCGCAGCCGGTTGGTGCCGTTGGGCCTTCATGGCCTGTTCGGGAGGAGTTTTAGTTTCAGACAAAAGGTATGAAGTCGTGCTGAAAAGTAATGAATCGAATTATTACGTGATTTTTAAATAAAATAAAATTTATTAACATTCTACGTATTTATGCCGGCCGCAGTGACCGAGCGGTTCTAGGCGCTACAGTCTGGAACCGCGCGACAGCTACGGTCGCAGGTTCGAATCCTGCCTCTGGCATGGATGATGTCCTTAGGCTACTTATGTATAAGTAGTTCTAAGTTGTAGGGGACTGATGACCTCAGAAGTTAAGTCCCATAGTGCTCAGAGCCATTTGTGCGTATTTATACTTCATATTTACAAATTTATTTCTCAATATCCCCCCGGTGATGAATTAGTTTCTCCCAACGAGAAATGAGTTTGTCGATACTGCACTATAGAATGTTTATCTTTGTTGACGGAGCTACAAGCCTCACCTCTACTTCAACCGCTTCATCACTAACTGAAGTCCTCGAAACCGTTCTTTAAGCTTTGGAAACGGATGAAAATCGGATGGAGCCAAATCGGACTGTATGGAAGACGATCGATGACACACAGCCCAAGGCGTCGGATTGTTGCAGATGTCGCAGCGCTCGAATAGCGTCTGACACTCTGATGCTGAAGAAGAGGGTGGGCCATACGTGGACGATTTCTTCGGATTCGAAACCCGATTCGAAGCCCGATTGCAGCATGCTGTTCCTCACGGGTAAACGCAGGTGCGTAACACACCGCCGTGTTACACGCTACAGTTCAGAGCTAGCGGCACAAGGCTGCAAATACGTAGACACGAAGAATAAAGATGCAGAATGTCTTATTTATGGAGCTGTAAAACAATTGTGAGGCATTACTTTTCAGCACGGTCTTGATCGAGGATAGGAACATGATGTGTCAGTGCATGCGTAAGTAGAAACATTTTACGTATATTTGCTTTTGTACTGTGTGCATAACCAAATAATTACGTTATAGTTCGTCTTACCTGAAGCACCTCCAATGTTTAAATGATGTAAGTAGAT
Source organism: Schistocerca americana (assembly GCF_021461395.2). Lineage (NCBI taxonomy): Eukaryota > Metazoa > Arthropoda > Insecta > Orthoptera > Acrididae > Schistocerca > Schistocerca americana. The sequence continues at coordinate 562,458,501 of NC_060124.1, forward strand.
TTTAAGAGTTCTAACGAATCTGATATTCAGAATGAGATTTTCACTCTGCAGCGGAGTGTGCGCTGACATAGTAGAGCACTTGCCCGCAAAGGTCCCGAGTTCGAGTCACGGTCCGGCACACAGTTTTAATCTGCCAGGAAGTTTCATTGAGAATCTCATTCTGGAAACATCCTTCAGGCTGTGGCTAAGCCATGTCTCCGCAATATCCTTTCTCCCAAGAGTGCTAGTACTGCATGGTTCGCAGGAGAGCTTCTGTGAACTCTCGAAGGTAGGAGACACATACTGGCAGAAGTGAAGCTGTGAGGACGGGGCGTGAGTCATGCTTGGGTAGCTCAGATGGTGACGGCGCGGTAGCTCAGCGTGTTCGCTTAGAGGGTTAGCTGCCTTCTGCAATAAAAAACTGATTTCATGGATGAACGATGAACTCGAACAAGAATCATGGAACGTCCACCCCGAACAAATATAACGAACACTAACGAACCAAATTAGATCAAAAAAATAAAAAGATGGTAGAGCACATGCTCGCAAAGGCAAAGGTCCCGAGTTGGAGTCTCGGTCGTGTACACAGTTTTAATGTGCCAGGAACTTTCAAATCTAGTATTAACAGACGTAGATCTAACAGGGACTTGAGTTTTTGAGCTGTGACGCCATGACCTCTTGTTGTTGTTGTGTTATTACTGTTTCTTATCTTGTAATTATTATGATATTTCAAATTTACGAAAAGGAAAGATCTAAGGGATGCCTTGGTAAAAGCAGATTGCAAGGAGCCGGTCACCTACAAACGTACCAGGTGTTTGTGCACTCTGAAGCTCCCCAGTACAGTGTAAGTCATTCCCTGATGTCTTAATAGATGTCCTTTCACCTTGTCTCTTCTCCTTGTCTGTATTTTCCCCATATTCCTTTACTTTCTGATATCGCGCAAAATCTCCTTATTCCTTACCTTATCAGTCCACCTCATTTTCAACATTCGCCTGTAGTACCACATCCCAATTGCTTCGATTCTATTCTGTTCCAGATTTCCCACAGTCGGTGTTTCAGTACCATACAATACCCTACATTCTCAGAAATATCTTCCTCAGACTAAGATCTATCTTTGATACTAGCAGACTTCTCTTGTACAGGAATGCCCTTTTTTGCGAGTGCTAGTTGGCTTTTTACATCCTCCTTGCTCCATTCGTCATTGGTTATTTTGTTGCGTAGGTACCAGAATTCCTTAACTTAATCTACTTCGTGATCATCAAACCGGAAGTTAAGTTTCTCGTAACTTTCGTCTTTCTTCAATTTACTCTTAATGCATATTCTGCACTCATTAGATTGTTCATTCCATTCAGCATGTCACGTTAGTTTTCTTCGCTTTCACTCAGGATAGCAAGGTCATCAGCGAATCGTATCATTGATGTCCTTTCAATTCCAGACATTCTTTTATTTCCATCATTGCTTCTTCGGTGTACAGATTGAACAGTAGGGGCGAAAGACTGCGTCCCTGTCTTACATCCTATTTAATCCTAGCGCTTCGTTCTTGGTCGTCCACTCTTATTACACCCTCTTGGCTCTTCTACATATTGCATTCGTATCCACCGTATTTCCAGGAAGGGTTTACCTCACGTAAGCCTCCTGTTCGTAGAGGTGCTGATGACAAAACGTCACATGTTTCTCATAACAGTTCATCATCAACTTCTGATGAGCCTGAGCTAGCAGATCTGTGACCACGCAAAAGGGAATTTATTGAAAAGTTGCCACTGAGTTGCCGCGCGTAGTGGCCGCGCGATTAGTGGCGCCATTCACAAATTGCGGGGCCCATCCCGCCGGAGGTTCGAGTCCACCCTCGGGAGTGGGCGTGTGTGTTGCCCTTAGCGTAAGTTAGTTCAAGTAATGTGTAAGTCTAGGGACCGACGGCCTCAACAGTTTGGTCCGTTAGGAATTCACACGTATCTGAACATTTGAAAAAGTTGAGGCAAAAAACGAGTAAACGAGTGCAAAGAAAACAATAAGAGTGTTACAGCAGAAGTACGGACGAAATGACAAGAGACTAGAGACACACAGGGAAGTTACTGATGTTCTTCTCAAAGATAAGGTCTTCAACATAAATCGTACTGAAATGTTAAAAATTCGTTATTGTCAGATATTTGTTGTTGACTCGAAGAAGCAGCACGAAATGTTGATACCCACGTAAGAAAACTGGGTGGAAAGTATAATACTAACCTGAGATCAGTTGCTTTAACTTTATGTTACCTGTCTCCTGAAACATATGGCTGTGTTACGCTGATATTTAAAAATTATTCACCATGTCCCAAAGAATCAAGTCGTGGTGCATGAAAGTAAATTGTGAATCAGGTTTTAGATAGTAATATTTTAATGTAACTGAGGAGAGAGTAAAAGAGTGTAAACAAAGAGGTAGAGTGTCAATGTCATTTATATGCAGTCAGTCTCCATTTGTATAACAATGGCTATGAAAGCTTAAAAAGCTTCAAGTACAAGAGTTACGTACCTTTTTGTTGTTCGCTATGTTCATACAGTAACGAGTCACGTTGTTTCAGGTGTGTGATTTTATTTATTAATCGCAACCAATTTCGAAGGACATGGGGTTTTATACGAATAGTATGCTCGTTATAAAAGTGCACCTGTAAGTTGAACGTGCACTTTGTCCTTGATAACCAGTGTCTTTGTTCATTTGAGTATTCTTATGGACACTGCCGTCTGGTTGACGTTATTCTTTAACACTATTTTACATTTATAACATTACTTGAAAATACAGCTCTTCGGTTGCGCAGGTAAAAGATTTTCAAGTGATTTTATAAATTTCGTCTACGGTTGGTGCATTATCGGCCATGTTCAAAATTGTACTATTTTACATAGTATGAGGACTATTAGGACAGCAAATTCCGATAAGGTCGTGGAAAGGACATTGAAAATCAGATGAAGGCGTACTGGGCCGTGGATCTGGTACGCCTGTCGATCGCGTTACGTCGATCTTTTCAGTTCTGAGCACACAGTGAGCGCTTCTGATACGCCTCCTGCAACATGTTGACGGGAACCTCCTTGAGACTCCTCGTCGTGGAAATTTTCACGGCATCTACCGTGTCATAGTGAAGTCCGCTGGTGCCAGATCGGGCCTGTATTGTGTCTGAGGCAGCGTTGCCACACCGTGTGTGGCCAGAAACTCGCTAACGATGATGGCGGTATGCTAAGACAGATTGTGGTGATTGGAGTCGCCAGATTCCACTGATCTCCTTCCCGACGCGAGGCACCGCGTTTCGGAGGCTTTCTGGGACTTTCAAGCAAAACTGGTTGCTGATAGTTTGTCCGTGAGGTACAAACGCCGAATGGACAAAGCCTTTGCAATCGAAACGACGATGAGCATCGCCTTCACCCAGATTCTTCTTATCCTTGCCGGTTTTGGCTTTGGGATAACCTACATGTGCCACCCTGCGCTTTGCATTTCTCATTTAATGTCATGTCGATGTTCTCTGGGTCGTGGAATTTTGATTTCCCGATGCTCCACTCGATCACAGGCACACGCTATGAGCAAACCATTCTGGCAACCGCCGCCAGGAAATTGGTGAGGAACGCCCAAGACCCCCCAACAACTTCCCCCTCGTTAGTCATAACACTGTAACCTTTCGCGTTGTCAGGAAAAAAATTATTCAGCTTACTTTCCGAACATTCATTCAATTAGACATAATTTTTTTGTCACTTTCATTAATTTCATTAATATGTGCACTGAGCCGATTAAAAAAATAAGCTTTCATGCGCTGTGAGGTAGGCTCCAGACAAATAGTTTCGCAACACCCTGTACAAGACGCCTACCGGAGTGAAGCACCACTTCACAAGAATCACATGAAAACTACAATGAGTCTGCTTGCTGAAATGTAATGGAGTCACTGCAATGTGACACAGGTGATCACCAAATGTGCGTGGATAATCGCTTAGTGTATTTTCGTTCAGTTTAGGATATTATAGGTTTCAGTTTCAACAAATTATTTATCCCATATACAATTAAGAGACTGGAATAAAAATACGGCTGCGGTGTTTGTAATGTAACAGTTAAATCGAATTTTTTTAGTCTCTTGTTGTTTAACGACCCACATTCGTACCATCTCTGCGAATTTCTTTCCATTTGAATAAAAAAAAATCACTATTTCTTACAATATGGAACACATTGTGTGTGATGTCCTTAGGTTAGTTAGGTTTAAGTAGTTCTAAGTTCTAGGAGACTGATGACCTCAGATTTTAAGTCCCGAAGCGCTTAGAGCCATTTGAACCATTTTTGAAATCTGAAATTTGAAATATTTATTTTTAATTTAGTCATTTGTAATTAGAGAAATTTTAACTGCAGGTATATAGGTATAGTATTGCAGCCCAATTACAGTATCACGGTGGTAAAAAAGAAACTAAGTGTGTATCTGAAAGAGAGGACCGCAACTAATATGCATTTCAAAGTCAATGCTGTTACTGACCTTAGACATAGATCAGATAATACCTGTCGGGTCTTGCCCACTCGTACCGCATAGGGTGCCTAAGGGATGCTGCTTTCTGGGAATGCTATATAACAATTCAAGTAAATAAGATTACTGGTTTTATTTCTATAAAGCACATTGACAATACCTAAGTTAGATATTTGCAAGTAGTAGCCGCAAGCGATAAACGACATGCAAACAGTCACGTTCGTCGCTATAGACAAAGTCCAGACAAGCAAGCGATAAGGAACACAACTAGCTGTTCTCGTAGCACTCTCTGCTAGGCCGTGCTATGCTCCGCGAATACGTTCCACTAATGTTCACGAATGTCCGGCCGAGGCTGGCAGGAGCGGTGCACGTATTCATTTCTTGCAGGTGTCGCTCCTGTCGTGGCGCGGTTCTAATCAGCGCACGATTGGAAGACGTCGTTTTGTATTCTTCGTCTTCGTTCCGACACTTGTGGTTACGCCAGAACAATACCACTTACTTTTTAAGAACTAAAGAACACTGAGGAATACACTGATGACCCAAACAGATTATGACAACCTATTTAACAGCTTGTCTGTCCATCGGTGTAACGAAACACATGACTGATTTTGCATATCAGAGGTCCGGCAGTTTCTTGTTAGGTCTGTGGAAGCATGTGGCATTAGACGTCTACGAACACTTCATGTAATTCTCGTAAATAACGGACCGCTGATATGCGTACAAGGTGTTGGCGCTCGATAGCGACCCAAATGGGTTCCATTGGTCGCCGAGATATCAACACGAGTTCACTGTAATGCTCCTCAAACCAATGTAGCACGGTTTTGGCTCCGAGATATGGACAATTATACTTCTAAAAGATGACATCTCCGTTGGGGAAGACATCAAGCATGAAGGGATGCAGGTGGTCGCAGGTGTCAGCGTGTCTCTGGTTATTACCACAGGTCCCTCGCAAGTGCAGGAGAATGTCGCCTATAGCATAACACTGCTCCCACCGGCCTGCATCCGGTGGCATGCTACACGTTTCGAGCCGGTCACTGTGGCCGAGCGGTTCTAGGCGCTTCAGTCCGGAACCCCGCGACCGCTACGGTCGCAGGTTAGAATCCTGCCTCGGGCATGGATGTGTGTGATGTCCTTAGATTAGTTAGGTTTAAGTAGTTCTAAGTTCTAGGGGATTGATGACCTCAGATGTTAAGTCTCATAGTGCTCAGAAACATTTGAACCATTTTTCAGCTACACGTTTAGAGCCGCCATATACTTCGACGACGGAGTTTCTGATGGCGACCACCGTCCCAGTTAACAAAAATGTGATTCATCCCAAGAGCCGACACGTTTCCATTGATTGACGGTCGAATCTCGACGGTCCCGTGCCCACTGCCGCCGCAATTGACGATGTCATTGGGTCAACATGTGAACACGTAGGGATGGTCAGCCGCTGAGCTCCATGTCCTACAATGGACGAAAAACCGTGTGTTCCGAAACAGCTGTCCATACGCGAGCATTGTGCTCTTTCGGCCGAGACGACAGGAATCACCGTCCAACATACTTTATACAGCAGAAAAGTCTCAGAACCCCACGTTTTCTGAAGAGTCTGAGACGACCAACTATTTAGTACATAGTGGTAGTTTCACTGTCCTGTCTCCGCACGTGAACATTCGACCAGCTTCGCCGTTTTCAAAATACTCGTTCACAGGCTCCACGTAATAATTATCTGCCCTTTGTCAAAGCTTCTTATTACAATGGATATCCCTATTTGCAACCCATATGCTCGCTGGAACGATTCCCCGTCCGTGTCGGCTACGCTTACATACGTTTGTTACCGTGTCACGTTCCCGCAACGCCACCAGGTGGCATCCAACGTCGCTGTCGGCAGTGGTCACGATGTTTTGGCTGTTCAGAGCCTATCGCCGTTGGCCTGATTCTATGCTCTAGCAACTCCAGTCTCACACTGCACATTAACCCCACTGCTACTCCGTGGTCCGTTTGTGATTTGCACCTGATGGACTTCAGTTGGCTGTGTCCTTCGTCGAGCCCTTAAACACAGAGAGACTCAAAGCAAGAATTCATTTCCGACACTTTCGAAATTAACGAACTTAAACATAGACATTGGTTGCTCTCATTACCATATTACAAACAAGGTTAAAAATATCAATTTCACAGATCACGTTCGTAACACTAAACTTCATCTCGTTATTTAGTTATCATGTGGCGCACATCGCAACATTTCTCGCGCAAACTACCAATAATGCTGCAGTGTGCTCCTCCTATTGTCTACCTTCGGTCCTACAGTCTGTTTCCACTCTACGGGGAATGTGAGTGGCAGATGTTTCCGTAATCCTTCTAGTGGACTACAGTGAACGCCCACGAGGCTTTATCTAGTTCAACCGCTTGTGATCATCCCATGATGCTAGGTGCTTGCTCTGCGCTTTCGAAAGAAACTTCAATATGTCCTGTCAGGATACAGTACTTCACAGATTAGTTATTAGTGGCAGCAGGAAATGATCAGTGAAAATACCTACATTCTGATCATGAGTGTGATCCACTGAAACGAGTCATTGTTAAATAATTTTGTGGAGACGTTTTGGATTCGCGAAATTTGGAGGCTGGTCAATGGGCCTGACGAGGCTAAGAAGCGAACCCTGGTCTGCGCGGCGAGGAGGCAAGCTTTTAAGTCTTTAGCATCAGTGACTGATTCTGAGTGATCAGTACATTAGTTTCAGACACAGTGGACTGCAGTTCCCCTAAGCTGGAAGGTAGTAACATTTTCGTTTCCGAAACACGTCTTAAGTTTTTCAGACCAGTATTGGTCCACATCCAGTACTTCTTTCCTGTCAAACATTTGGTCGTCAGCCGTATATATCGTGGATATTTGGAACATTGTAGATGATGTTGTATGTCCTGGGCTCCACCACTGTCGCATTTATCTGTTTAGTCTTTAAGTCCCTATTTAATTCGATTTGTCTTGACTGGCACTACACTCGTTCTGATGCAATTCATTGATCTCGAGCTTTTCCAGCTTGATATATTGCTACTTGGCATCATTTATATGGCAGAGTGGTTTTCAGGGATTCGTCCAGCTCTGCACCAGCGTGACTTAAGTCTGCCATGTCCGCATGAAGCACTACGTACGAGATAGCGGTCATTGAATGTCTTTTTAAATTATTGGTGTGCTCATGCGCAGTTCTTCAGGTTTCAGGGACTAAGGAACCGGGCACTTTACATAGCTTCCCGAGTGGTGTGAGTTTCATACATCCTGTTGTTAGCCTGGATGTGTCAATTTGGCTTGTAGTGACTTTTTGTATGCGCAGATCAGGACAGTACTTGTCATGCATATTCCGCCTTAGAAAATCCAAGTACTTGGTCAGTTGCTTCTACCACAGCTGGTATTGTTCCCCATTTTCGACTCACTACTTTCCTGAAGATGTAGTTCCTGGCGGTAAACTCTTTGGCGGGTTTTCTCGCACTGATATCTGTACGTCAGTGATCAGCCTGGAACGACAACCACGTTCGTTGATTTGTCTGTGTGTTCCAGAGGGAATATTTTGGTAATAATTAGACACGATTTTACCGAGTTTTCTAGTTTCCCTTCTACTTCCTTAAATATGTCTCCTTGTGCGATAATGGCCAGATTATCAGCACACAAGTAATTGTTTGGTGTTGATTGATCATCAATAATAGATTGAATAAAAGGGGGCGGGGGAGGCAGCAGGTCATTGCCTATGGCGGGGTCTTTCTTTTGTCGACGCCATCCACTTTTCCCTTTCACCAGCGCTACATAAAACTGTCAGTTTTCTAATAGAGATTGAGTAATTTTTGTGAACTGATGGTCATTAATACGATGTAGGCTTCTTACATAAACGTTGTATGGCTGATGGTGTTATACGTAAGTAGAACTCACACCTTTCCTCTACGTGTTCCGTAAGGTACTGGACATAACTGTTGAAAGATTTTGTGGGTCTGAATCCAGCCTGTTGGGGAATGAGCATTTGGTATACTATATTTGCTATGCAGCCGCTAGTATCTCATTAACGCTCGATTGAAATTAATATCAATGATCTGGGGGAACAACCCAAATTCGTAAATTAACTGGGCTGTTCATAAAATCTCCTGCTTGCAACCAAAGAGCGGTGATATGTTGCTTTGCCCTTCTCAGACATAGCATCTCCATCAGGTAAGATAAGAATTGTACGCGAATAGTCTGCAAGAAGAGTCGTACATGCAAATGTCAAGGGTCTCTGCAGATGGACAAAGTAGCCCAAGTGCGACCATGTGAACACAGCCCAGACGACAATAGAGTCACCTCTGTTTTGGACACAGCCTTGTTGACACGCAGAATATATAGCTTCATATTGCATATGTGACACTTTAACGAGATTATCAGCTCGACATTGCAACTGGAATCGACATTTATCATACCGTACTACACCCCACCACTGTTGAACCAACCAGCAACGATGTTCACGTGTCCACACCAGTTGTTGGGCTCTGGGTCGAAGTGTGAGCAAAGGAAGATGAGTCGGTTGCAGCCCACTAAAATCTTTACGATGTGTAGACCTCCATCTGCGTTCAGGTTAAATTAACTAAATAATCTTAGCGAAAACGTATTTAAGGCAATCGTAGCTGTGAAGTTTTATTTAGTACAGTTATCTGGAAATATCTTTGAATGACAATAAAGTAATGAAAGAATATGGTCGCTAGCCGTAAAGCGGACAATTTGTCTCTGAACAAATTAAGCAGGATTGGAGTCACTTTGACGTAACCAGCAGTTACTAGTGACATGGAAGCAAATGTTGTGGCACAATTGATTTTGGAATTAAGGTCTGTCAAATTCCATAATCGTAAAATTTTAAATTGCTGATGAATTTATTGATCGAATAAAAAATGAATGAATAATTGCTGTACGCAACTAGGTAAATGTGACCTGTATGATCTTTAGATTAGCTTGCTACGAGGAAATTTTGCACCAGAAGAAAAAAAATTGACTGTTAAAGCAACTTGTTATATTTAATGAATCCTTCTACATGACAATAATATTGGTTAACATTGTTGCAATGCATAATATTGTACTGTAAAATAATTTTGTGTGTTGTTACACGTATTATTAAACATTATTCTTCTAAATTATATTCTCTTCTTTGGTCTCTGGTCCCAAATGAACATAACTTCTATGTATTCATATCTAAATTGGGACCTTGACTTAGGTTAATTCGATATAAAGGGCTATCGCTCCGCCCCACTTCCAGTGTGAGTCAAGGGCATTACCGTACATATCAACTGAAATATTTGAAATGCTGAAAATATGGAAACGGATAAAAATAAAGCAATAAAAATATCATAACAAACAATTCGAGGCTGACACATAGGGAATGGTTAACAGAAATTAATCATAAATAGAAGAAACAATTTCTGACACCTATTCAAAAACAATAAATCCAGAAGAATCTATGAAAGAGCTACTAACATTATATACATCCAACTTAAATAACTGTAGTCAATAATTTCTGATGAAACACCATAGAACAGGTACTTAGTTGATAATTAATGGCAGCGTCAGAATCACAATTAAAATAGCACATATCGTGTTCGCTGCATATGCGTACAGATACGTGTGTATAGAAACACCTCCTAAACCAAATGACCGTAAAAAATCACAGAACCCAAGTTATACTAACTTGTGCATGTAATCCCCGCAAAACCAGCAACAATTTAAGACTAGTCTATTTGTTTATTTATTTAAGCTTCTGGCAGGGGAATTGTAATAATTAAAGTTTAAAGTAGAACCAGAACCAGAGAGCATTGCAACTACAATGCAAGTTATTACTAGTTGTCACCTTGCAGTGATAGTGTTGCTTGCCGTGGGGCCTGGAGGAGATTAGATTTTGAGCACACTGGCACATCTTATGCTACCTACAGGACTGAGCGAGCCGTGTACTTTCCGAATGCCACATGCAATTCGTTACATATATATTGTCTCTATGAATCTGAAGAAATACTATTAAATATTAACCGATCTTTTTCATATGTAGTCTACCAGATTCTACGGATAACACAATCAGACTGTTAAAATTTCAAATAAACAACTTCAACACTTTTTGAGATACAAATTTTTACCTGAAACACATAATAACCGAGCTGGCATTACGAAATTGAGTTAGAGACTGTAATGTATTCATCTGTAGTATCAGCTGAATTTACAGTCAAGAGGATACGTTTGCATAATCTAATTTTCCGGAATTTTCTTTAGTTTCATCCCCACAGATTTCTGAGGTAATTAAAAGTACTTTCAAAACTATTATTTCATCGTGTTCTGGTTGTGTGAGTGTTTTGGAGGTATGGAGAGAGTGAATGGAGGACATACCTCCCAAGTGAGAATGTGATATTTTGTTAAAATTATGTAAATGTAAGAGTGAGAAGTTTGGCAATAGGGCAATTTGTGATGTATGTCTGAGTGAGCTTGATCGTCAGAAGGGGCGTTGAGAATTATATTTATTAGTAATTAATTTTTTGGAAAGGAATTGTATTTTGTTTTTATTAAATTTCATTAAATATTGGAAGTAAGAGATTTCTATCCAAATCTCATATGGTAATCTGATTGGCTGACAGAAATACCGAGAATATAGAAGCGATCTAGGTGATCTGATTCGCTGCTTAACACACTAGCCAATCGGAATTCAGCATTTCCCGCGTGTTTGAGTAAGGCTTTGTTACCTCAGATCTATGAGTCGACATAGTTGCTCGGGAGCCGTCTCTAAGTAAACACCAACGTTATACTGCGCTGATCAAATTTGTACCCAATTGAAGAAATCACGCGTTTTATTGACTCTTGTGTCGTCGACGAAAGGCGATTACAGTATTCAATATTTTGTGAAAGTTTGAGGTCCCTGAGTGCTTCATCTTAGGAGATATTCTCGTGTGAACACTTCACGTTGTACAAAACCTCTGCGTAGCGTGTTTCGTGCAGTTTATGATACATTGTGGTGAGCACTTCTTTACAAAAAGCCAACTGAACGACTGAACCTGTGGACTCGGAGTGACTGTTTAGAACGCTCAAAATATCGCGTCTAACTAAATATCTCCTTGCTGTATTCGGCTGTCAACTTGAAAGAGACACAGTCACTAACATTGCATATTTGACGTCGGGGTATTAAATACTGACTTGATAGCTGGTTTCCGTGTCTCAAAGACAATAAATCAACTTAAAGGAAATTTTAGACATTTTTTAAAAAAGTCAGGCAAACCCGAGCACTTGATAGTTTAACTTTCAGCTATTGCCTATGGACTGGAGTTATGTGGCCTTTGCGTGGCAGGTGTTTACTCGAATTTTTGTCAGCCTAATCAGTATCTACCATAGCAGAGTGAAGGGGCAGACAACGTGAAACCTACTCAGGTAAGTGGACTGATCGTCTAAAGGATAGTAAGAGAACAAACCACCACGTCACTAGTGAATGGGGCAGTGAGACATGGGAAGTTAAATAAATGTAGTTAGCGAATGTCAGACCTGCAACGACCAACGACGGAAGCACACAGCTCACTTTCCTGCAGTAGACTGGAAAAGAAAAAGCGATATGTTTTTAAATGCATCTCTCTGGATTAAATTTTAAACTGTGTTCCGCTTCTAGTGAACTGAACAAAGTAGACAACTGCAGGCGTATTATCCCCAGCTGCCATCTGTCAGACAGAAGCCTGACTCTTCAGGCTCTAACACTTGGGCCAGAGTGTTCTGAGAAGCAGTATAACAAGAGTGACTCTTCTAAAGATCCGGAAGGTAAAACCATCCAACCCGTGTATGGAACACTGAGAGAATACACAACGATATCAGGCTTAAGTAGGCCATAATTGTAGCTCCAAGCTCTATTTGTTTCACTCAAAAAATTTAGACAGAAAATACAAATATATATTACTGTCCCAAAATTTATTCCTGGCTCACTCATTTTATTATATTACCTCAGATGCCAATAAAAAGAATAGAGGGTTCCATTATTTGAGGAAACAAATGGGTTGATCACGAATAAAATTCGGGTTTATTCTTAAAAATGTAATTGCTTAAAAAAGTTGCTGAATGTATATTGAAGCGTTTTTAACCTAAATCATATTCTTCAACGTTTTTTATTTTTATTCACTGAATACACAGTTTGCTATTGTTCATTTAAAGAATATAAACATTAACAAGAAAAATAAAAAAATTGAAGCCATTGAAAAAATATAAACATTAACAAGAAAAATAAAAAATTCAAGCATATATTCTAGATCATTTATAGTATTTTAAAGTTTCTTTGTTGATTTGAACTCAATTTAATATGTCTTTCTTCAAACAATTGAAAACTCTTTTCAGTTATTAATTTCAAATCTCTGTCAGGAAAAAAATCAAAAACCCATTATTAAGCTCTACACAAATTTTCTCCCCAAGCCTACTACTCATATATTCTCGACCAGTATACAACACATTTACCTGTAGTGCTTTAATGTTTTTGAACTAATTCGAATTGCTACTTTTCATAAATATTTAACTTTTAAACAAGCTGAAGGTTATTCTGCTTATGTTAATGACGAATAACATCCATTATGTAATGTATCTATTTCATTTTCCAAAATACATCTCTTATCGTCATGTTGGCTCAGTGCCTTTTTATTTACCTCAACTGCATTGATTTTATATGAATGCTTAGTGTCTGTTCCAATGACAGAACAGACACCACACATACCCAGCAGCTGTGAAACAATACATGTAAATTGAAGGGGGATCACTGCTGTAAGCTGCAATGGGACATCAAGTGGAATCAGCAGCGATGAGGGAATATATGTACTGGACTAGGACACATTTTTGCTCCTCGCTGTTGATACCATTTAAAGTCCCGCTGCAGCTCATAGCAGTAATCCCCATTCAATTTATATATAGTTTTTCACAGCTGCTGGATAACTGTTGTGTCTGTTCTTTCAAAGGAACAGACACTACACATTCAAATAAATGATAGGCCTGGCTGGGCAATGCATCCACTTCCTTCAGTATTTATCCACAAATATGTCAGACCCCTGGTGGGAATCACTAAGTAGCAAGCCGGTTTATAATGGACATGGAATGAACATAGGTGCACTTAATTGGGAGTGTGGATCCACTGTGAAGCGTACCGAGATAGTCCATATAGTTGTGATAGTGCTGTGTCCCAGATGACACAGTGGTTACTGCTTCTGCCTACTAAGCAGGAGATCCCAGCTTCGAATCCTGGTCTGATACACGTTTTCCCTCACCCCTGATGAGTTGAATTAATTTTATGTTTAATGCATCATATCAAATTCATAGTACTGTACAGTTCTGTATTGATGAGCAAACAATCTTCACAATCCCTGCTTTAAGAACAATGTAAGAAAGATGCAAGAAATAAATAGTCTATTAGTGCACATTGTACCTGGAGTAACTGACGAAAATTTAAGACAAACTTTTATTCTTTTAAAATTATTTGACAGCGAATATCATTATTATGTCATTTGAATGCAAAGAAGAAGCCTCCAAAAAGAACTGAGCAATTTTAGATGTACATGTTTATATTCTGAAGAAATGTTTGGACTCCCAGTTATCAACACATTATTTATGAAAAATGTGATTACATTTCGCTTTTACAAATTGATTATTTTGATTGATTAATCATATAGGTCAGTCACTGACTTCAGTCTGCTCCATTGTTTCATAAGTAGCTACTATTCTTTGTCTATAAGATTCAGGTAAATTCTGACAATCCCAGAATATATTCCAATAAGCTTCATCTGTAAATTCTATTATAAAATCTTCAGACAAGCTTGATTTCTTGTGTATCCTCCAAGTTGAATCTGTTTTGAAAGTCGCTCAGAAAATCTTCAAAAAAATACTGATACAGTGTTCCAATTAATTCTACCCTAGAATTATCTCACAGAATACGTTACTAATTCTTGTTCACTTGAAACATCAGCTCAGTATACATTGTCTTGACATTCTCTTAAATTCTCGAAATAATTTTCGATTAAAAGATATATTTTGACAATCTAATTTAAGCTAAAATTCTCATATAAAGTCTACAGTTAATTTTAAACTCCTTGATATATATGACTAATCTATCTTGAAATTCTCTTATGAAATTTTTACTAGAGTTTCATACGACAATGCATTCTAATTTATTCCCTCTGGAAATTCTTTACAAAATCTTCAGGTAAATTTTGTGTTATTATTAAAGTAATACAATGAAATTTATCTTGAAGTTCTCTGATAAAGTATCCAGATAAATGTCGTATTATTCACAATACATCCAAATCTATTTTATGTTGAAATTATCCCATAAAGTCTTCAAACAATTTATAGCATTATGATGTAAACTTCCAATTACCTGTATTACATAGATCATTATTTTTATATAATCAGGAACTTTATTTTTATATACTTCTGTTGCTGAGTACAATTTATGTAATCCTTGAAAACAATAATCTACAGACCAAAATCAAACATTGTAATAAGTTCTTCGTTTTTAGTCAAGAATATCCTTTAATCCGTAGTATGTTTCCCATAGCTTCTATATTTTTACGCTAAAATTTTGGTCTTTTTTGTTGTTAATGATGATGATATTGTTGTTGATGAAAACAATAAGTTATTGATTTCACATTTTAGAATATCCTCTATTCCCTTGGTTCACCATTTATAAGATTTATTCTTTAAGAAGAAAATGAAAATCCATCGTTTTGTAATAGTTATTGGCTGAAATTATTAAGATTTCCCAGATGGTCTACATTTACGACCCTACAAAACATTTTTACAATAGTCACAAGAAACGACTGCTGGATTTCATGTATTAATAAGTAATGATATATGGAATTCCAGGATACAGCAATTCTGAGCCTGCATTTTCATTAATGTGGTGATCATGAATGAAATTTTGTGTTTCAGTGGTCATCTTTGAGAGCCCCGAAAACTTAAAACATCTGAATATTTAGGAGATTGGGTTGAAAAGTAATAAAAAATCTACAATATTTATTAACAAACCAAATCTCTGTGTTAGCTCCAATGAGTTGAAGACTTACCATCATAATGTTTTAGTGAAACAACTTTAAAATTGTATGTAAAAATATTTTTCTTAATAAAAAAATTAAATGGCAGCACTCCCATTCACATCTGCTGAAGCTACTACTACTGTCGCTTGTAGTTCAGAATTACCAATGATGAATATATTAGAATTAATTATACATTACAAAAATAGGTACTTAGTTTAAAGATATTTTGGTTCAATTATTTAAAGAGAAAAATGTTTTAATTAGCAAGCATATTTTGTGCTTTATTCATTATCCTAATTCAGCCTTCAGCATACCAGGGACAGGAGAACCATGGAAAATAATTGAATGTTTATGAGAATCTTTAAAATATTACAACCTAGAATATAAGGACATAAAATATGATAATTCATTATCTATAAAGCATGAGTACGTACAGAATGAAATAAAATAAATAACACCAAACACCTTAAATTAAAGAAAGTGATTTTTTTAGTACCTAATACCAGAACTAAAGTAGCTCATGAAATTAAAGGTTGTTATTATGTAGCATTTGAAGATATATTGTTTGATTATCTGAAGTATAAAAGAAGTATGGAAAAACAAATCTCATCAACTCAAAAACAAACTAAAAACAGATGAAGAACAAACAACAGAACTTGTTATACAACAAGAAGAAGTTCAAGTGAAGAGTAAAAAACTAAGACATATAAACTACTACACTTCTAAAAGCGAATTGGATGATATAATCTACATTGTAACTCTGAAATGCTACAAAAAAGCACTTCCTTCTACATACAACAAAAATGAGCATCCAGATGACAAAATCTTATGTGCATCTTCCAGAGTGCATTAACTAGGAGTTGGCTGAAGAAAAGTTTAAATCTACTTTTAAGTGCTTCAAAACTGAAGAAGGTAAAGAACAATATGATATGAAATTTGATGACATAAAGTATTAGATAGCTAGTTACGTTGATGAAGAAAATAATTCATTACTACATAAATTAGATCTGAATAATGATTAAATTAAAAGTAAATTATAAGACGATATTCTAATATTGGCAGAATATATTCAGCCTGTTATCATCACTCAAGAATACACACCTAATACAATCAAAAAGGTAAATAATGAAACTGCGTTAGCTGATCTGTATAGGAAGGAACTATCTCTGTCTTTCTTGTTCAGAAAATCATGATTAGATTTATTTTTGCTCAAATATGTGTTTTTTGTAAGTAAATCGAAGCCAATGATGCTTTCTTCCTGAAAATTGTGACTTGCTGTGAAACGTTTGTTGTTTTTTTCATATATGAGATCATATGTTGATAGTTTTAGTAAACATTACTATGGGCAACGCATAAAACACTCAATAAAAATATCGGAAATTTCAATGGCCTCTTTCTTTAGTTGCGAAAATGTCATACAGATGTAATTCATGCGACCACTTACGTTTCTTTTTAGGGCGCGACCACTGCAGGGTTAAATTTTGGTTTATTATTAAATACTACTGCAGCTGGCTTTTAGTTTTTGCCATTAACTCCAACTGACTTCGTTTGCATTATTGTATTCATCAAGTAGTTTCATAACTAAGGCAACCCACTTTTAATTTCCTTGAAGATCAAATCCTTTCCTTTTTCTTTTTTTTTTAGTGTTCTATTGAATCTCTCAACAACAGAATCCAATAATCCAGTAAAGGTTGAGTAATGATTACTATTATACATTTTCATAAGTTCAAGAAGTACTTTATTGTAGAATTCTTTACCATCATCTCTCTGTACTTTATGTTGGAGCTCCCTCTCCAAGTGTTTTTTCAAAAGCATCAGCTACATTTTTACCCAATTTGTCCTCAAATGGAATAGCCCAAGGAGATTTAAAACAACATCAATTACAGGTAGCAAGTCCTTATATCCTTTATTTATTTTTATATTTCTTTAAAGTTGCCTGAATCCATTTCTGCTAGATCAGATTGTAAGTTTTCTATAAAATATCTGTTTACAAGAGACCTGAATACACTGACTACAAAAAGTTTCCCCTCATGCAATGTGTCCTTCAGATAATGTATTCAGTGGCTGAGCAAATCTGACTGTTGGTTATTCCTTTCTTGTGTGTGCGTACAATGCTGCAAAATAAAACTTTATGCTTACATACGCAGTAAAAGCTATATATATATATATGTAAAATCAGTATCAAAGCATGTAGTGGACAATAATTTCATAGCCGCCCAAAAACAGGTAGAACGCAGCGACAAAGGCACTGCAATTCCTCAGTATAAACCCGATGATTTGGTACGGCCCCGAAGGCCGGTGGTAGAAACGGACTGAACTAAGAATTTCGCTCCTCGGTACAAGGGGCCCTTCCCTCTATTGCGCATCACCTCCCTGGTGAATGCCGAAATTCAGTTACCTGATCGTACAACAATAGTACACTGTGACCGGCTGTAGCCGCATCACGACCCAGCTGTGCCTCCTCAAGCAGCGTCTTCCCCTAAAGCCGCACCGACGGGTAAACGTGTCACCACGACAAAGCAGAAAAAGAAAAAAGATAGGGTGTTACCAGCACGTCCTCGCTATGCTTTAAGAAACAGGCATCCCTAAGGCCTGAGGTCCAGGGACCAAACGTGAAAGATGTGATAAGACTGTGTCACAATAGGACTAGAAAGATACGAGTCATTTAACTACTTATTTGTATCTGTAAAATTATTAGCCAGGCAGAATTGAGTGCAACAGAGATGCAGGTTAAAAACAAAAAAAAAGAAGTGGTTTGTGCTCTTTTATGCTTCTAGTTGGATCATATTAATTATAAGTCATGGTGTTAAGATCATCACCTAGAGAACTAAATGATAATCTGGCTAATTAGTAAAGGCTCTTTCAGTTGTGGCTAATCTCTCCCAGTTAGAGGAAAAAGCGAAATTATGAGTAAGTTTGTGATACAGCAGTGACAAGTTACGCTAATTACAAATTGCCTACCACTTACGCTTGGCCTTGAAGAGAAAAGCTAAAAAGAATAGGTTGTTACAAATTCACTGTAGGCATAATGCATTTCTTAACTTCAATGCAGGTCTAGAGAGACAAAAGACCGCCACCAGGCATATAGGAAGAATAATGTCAGTATAGGCGAAATTGACTCAAATGTAGCAAAAGGCCTCCCAGATGGTTAATAATAACCCATTTCTCAGAAACACATATGGTCGCAAGTGAATGTAAATGTTAGACACACGTGAAGAACACATGTCATGCTCTTCTCGAGAGTCAGTCGGAAACTATTCTTGTGCCATAATTTGAACATCTAGAAAATGCGGAGTAAGTTAACTGCCATCTCATTCAATATTGTGAGCACAGTTGGATAGCCTGACACGAAAATCTCGCATTAAGTAACAACTATTATAAGTACATGACTGTTTTATCTCTTGCTTCAATGGTTAACACATAGAGAAATTCTGTCTTTTAACATATATTACGAGATTTTTTTCGGTCAATGATTTATACTGCCGCTAGCAGATTGCTATGTATACCCACACTAAGTTTAATAAAAACACATTACCCACTGCCATTACTTTTGAAGTGAACCAATGTTATTTACACGAAGATGAAATAGTGCATTAAAACAGGTAGCGTTCAATACAACACTTAAAACTTACACGAGTTGAGTTACAAACACACATTTGTAAAAGCCATGACTATTAATTATTTCATACTCACATTTCAGACACTAACGCAGCCATTCACTCCCATTTAGCTTCAAGATTGTTCATTATTACCTGGTACTAAGAAAAATTTATTATAAAACAGGGAACTAAGACAGATACGTTTATTTTCGTCAGATTAGAGGCAACAGGGCCATGAGCTGGTTACCAAAGACTTCTACACTGTAGCATCATATACTGACTGCCTGGTAAACGTCTTCCCATCCTCATGATAGTAAATGTCAAAGAAGTCACACTCCGCCCCCGTTAGCTGAATGGTCAGCGCAGCGGAATGCCACGCCAAGGGCCCCAGCTTCATATCCCGGCTGGGGCAGGAGATTTTCTGCGCTCAGGGACTGAGTGTTCTGTTGTCCTCATCAGAATTTCATCCCCGATGAGCAAGTCGCCCAATGTGGCGTCGAATGCAATAAGTACTTACCCTCGGCGGCCGAACTTCCCTGAATGGGGTACTCCCGGCCCACAATGCCGTGCGCTTATTTCCATTTCAAAGAAGTAACAAGTTGAAAAACTTAGCGGCTACGGCGAGCGACGCCACATCGTCACCCACGCAAGCCAAGCAGATTCCAGTGTTTACCGGCTCCCCACCGCTCCTCTAGTGGCACAGGGCAGCGGTCACTCTAATGTCGTGTGGCACTCGGGTGCCCGGCCACGTGTGTTTCAGTACTAACTGGAGCATACCGGAAGATGATTTCGTTCCATAAAACACTAAAGATACCCCAACCTAGCAGAGAATTACTAAAACATAAAGCTATAATATTACATCCACTATAAAATAAACAGTTAAGCATTTGGCTAATGGCTTAATTAAATCCAATGTCATACTGCTCAGAGCCCACCTGAAACAATTCTGCACAATCTACTATATCAACCATGGCATGCAAACTAACGCTGATAGCCGTCAGTAGATGAAGGAAAATATTTCTAGACTATCAGGGAGCGTGACTCTGTTGTGTGATTGAAGAAGCAGAATCATAATGGACGTAGTTTAGAGTATACAATTCGTATTAGGAATTTCAGTTATTACTTCACGGCAGATATTGCCATCCCATCTGTCACTGTGGCAGAAGTGATGGCCGGAGATTTATATTTTAGCAAGGGCCCTCTTCGATATGCATTTTTACGGAAATCCTCGCTTCGTGATACAGTGACAATATAATACGACAGTGTACTCTAATCCTACCTAAATAAAATTTACTCCTATACGAATTTCAAACTAATGATAAATTGCACCTTAGATACAAATACCGCGACGTTGTGTTCAGGATACCATGTAAGTAATACCCATTATTGATAGTGTTCAGAAATGTGTCACTCAGATCAGAACTGCCAGCTATTTTGTAGCTGCTTATCATGGTATGAGGACCTGAGCATCTAAAGGTGAGTATGCGTAAACAGCTTGTAAATCTACAGTATTTCCACTCATATCCGTACGACCCAAAATTTCAGTGAAGTAAACTACAAGTTTTGCATAAGTAACGATCAGAGAAAACTGTAGAGTATTACAAATCGATATTGAGCCTCCCACTGAGCCAGCTAACCAGATACATCTTCCAACATTTCTCTGCCGCGTGAATACTGGTTGTGAAGAGAGAACTGAGCCAACCGCCCGTGCTCCGAAGGTATGCTCGCTACCGACGTGACAGCGGATCCTGCTGACTGCAGCACATACCACTTATGTCACGCGACAGCGGCGGCGCCAAGCCCCGCTTAGCTGCAGCATCTAGCACCTTCACGAAACGCAGTTAGAAAACTTTGAAATCTAACTTCAAAACACTGTACTGATCTTACCAAAAGATATTAGTGCCCTTACAAAATGCATAGGAAGATTAGTCCTAGAATTATTAGCAAAACGACGATTTTCATGATAGAACCATACGACACTGTAACGCGAGACGGAGTTTCACGACCGATCAGCCCCAAGCTCTTCCTACACGAAATGCCCTCTATTTTTTTCAAAACATCGTCTACAAGCACCAAGCTTGCGTCCAAAAGACACAACTTTTAGTTTTCGAGTACTGAGACTGTAATCGCATATGCGCAAATGATACAGGGCAAAATAAATAACCAATTGGAGATGAATGAGATTTTCCAGGTTGTTGTTGTTGTGGTCTTCAGTCCAGAGACTGGTTTGATGCAGCTCCTCATGGTACTCTATCCTGTGCAAGGTTCTTCATCTCCCAGTACATACTGCAACCCACAACCATCTGAATCTGTTTAGTGTATTCACCCCTTGGTCTCCGTCTGCGATTTTTACCCTCCACGCTGCCCTCCAATACTAAACTGGTGATCCCTTGATGCCTCAGAATATGCCCTACCAACCGATCCCTTCTTCTAGTCAAGTTGTGCCACAAATTTCTCTTCTCTCCGATTCTATTCAATACCTTCTCATTAGTTATGTGATCTACCCATCTAACCTTCAGCATTCTTCTGTAGCACCACATTTCGAAAGCTTCTATTCTCTTCTTGTCGAAACAATATATCGTCCATGTTTCACTTCCATACATGGCTACACTCCATACAAATATTTTCAGAAACGACTTCCTGACACTTAAATCTGTGATCGATGTTAACAAATTTCTCTTCTTCAGAAACGCTTTCCTTGCCATTGCCAGTCTACATTTTATATCCTTTCTACTTCGACCATCATCAGTTATCATACAGTAAAGCTGTATGTCCTCGGGAAAAATTGCGGCTGTAGTTTCCCCTTGCTTTCAGCCGTTCGCAGTACCAGCACAGCAAGGCCATTTTGGTTAGTGTTACAAGGCCAGATCAGTCAATCATCCAGACTGTTGCCCCTGCAACTACTGAAAAGGCTGCTGCCCCTCTTCAGGAACCACACGTTTGTCTGGTCTCTCAACAGATACCCCTTCGTTGTGGTTGCACCTACGGCTATCTGTATAAATGTCTGCAACAATCTTCAATAAACTTTCAGAGGATATTACAGAAGGTAGTATAAATCAAAACGCCATCAATGATGACTAATCGTAAAAAGGAGTAGAGGCACAAAGAAACAAAACATACAACAATACAAGATCATCAATGAATGTGTCATACCAGTATCAAAGCATTTGAGAGAGCCAAGAATTGTTAACATCATGTCTTAGCAACAAATAGACGTAATACCGGAACTCACGAGGCATGATCAAGTGTCTTTAGAACTGTTAGATGCACATTGTTCAATACTTTCATGTGAAATATACCGACAATTAACACGAAGCATAACGAGAGGAAAGCTGTCACAACAGCCCCTGCTCTAGCTATTATAAAGTTGTATGTGAAAATGTTTATTGTGTTTAGCGGAACTCCGCCTACATGTCTTCGTATTTTCTTATGTAGTTATGTATTTTATCTGACAGGCTACCCCACTTTCAAGAGCATTCTTATTCCTATTTTGTTATGCCACGCATAAAAATGGAGTTAGAGGACGCTCTAACTGAGCTATTGGGAAATAGTGGATAGTTATAGTTCATATATTGCAGCTTTGATCAGTTGAAAATATGAAAGAAACACTCCAAATACGAAGACATACCTCCTTATCTAAATATTGTAAATAATTATTTATTCTCACTGAGACACGTGCACGCTGTGTAGTTTACGTGATCTGTACTCCACGCCATGGCGCATGTTACTTCAATAATTTAGGTATAGTAGTGATCCGTGCATGGCTCGTGTTCAAGCCATTTATTGTTTGTCATCTGCTATTACGGTACTGCCGCCCCGTTTCCATATAACGTTTACTGGCGTCACTAACTTCCTGCCTTACTAGCCCGTGAGCGGCAGCAGCAGCGCGTATCGATACATGCACTGTTGTACCATGTCTGGAGCGACCGATAGTATTTACGGGTCGTCGTGTGTCTGGCAGTTGGTTGGAGACGGACCAGCAGTGCAGTCGGGACGCAGCAGCGGTGAAGTCGGGGACGGAACGCCGGTGAGGCGCGGACAGCCGGTGTTCGCCGACCGCTGGCGACACACAAGAAATGTCCGACGGAGGGAGATTGGAGCGGGACGACCGTTGGATGGTCGTTCGGTTGGTCGGTTGGTGGTCTCATCGGCCGACGTAAGTTTGGTCCTTTCACCGTTTCAGGGCCTGGGCAGTCGGTCGGTTGGCGTGGAGCAGCAAGAATGTCTCCATCACGCGTACTCTGGCCGCTGCCCGCTGGCGGTGTGCACCCGCTGTTCGAGGTGCTGCTTGCGGGTGCTACGAAGCTCGTCGCCCACCGATCTTGGACATGAAACTTGAGTCCTCACTTAACTTACTATCGAGCCTCAACGGTTTACATTTCTTCGTTTGATCCTGGTTGTCGCTTTTGGGGCATTCCCGTGAGCAACAACGTGTGTGTATTCATGTCGGCTAATATTCCACCCGTCTTCCTGTGGAGTTTAACTTAATTTATTCCCTGTTACTGAAGTTGATCAGCGGTATCTTTTGCCTTGTGGCCGTTGACATTACGGTTACCTGCCCTGGTCGTTCACGTTATTTTCGGTAGTGCATTTTCCTCGTCGTATTGTTGCTTTCCAGCGCGGGCGTGTAGTTCGACAGCGTTTGTGTTGATGGTCGTTGTGGGCACCCATAATCTGTGTGTTGTTGTATTGAAATCTTGTGGTCGTTTAGCTGGTTGCGTGGAGCGGAACATTTTGTTGATTGGTAGGTCGGCTGTCTGTCGGTTAGGTTGCCTTCAGATTACGAAGCCGTTGGACAGGCTGCCTGTCTCACCTAAATGGGCGTTAGTGTTACAATCGCAGGCCGACCATTGGAAACTTCTGAGCGCCGTTCCTTGTGTGTTAATATTAATGTCCCTGTTTGGGTTTTAGTTATTTGGTTGATGTGTGGCCTTCAATCGAGTATCAATATCTCTTAAATTAATGTTCTTCTCTTGCTCTTAAGGCATGAGAATGTTATTCTTTTATATGGGGCCTTAAGCCGAATTTTAGATGAAATGTTTTAAGATAAGGCCCTCTGCCTTTGATTGAAACTCTTGTTATTGCTTAATATGCTGCCTCCAGCCAAGTTCCATTAAAATTAAATTGCTAAGGCGTTCAGCCTGTTTAGATTGAAGATTTAGAAAATATTCTTGGGTGAAACCTCCAGAAGAACCTTGTATTTCAATTTCTTGCTTAGGCCCTGTGTCTTGGAGTTTGAATGTGGCCTTCAGCCGATCTAAAGTTAAAGGAGGTCGAACAGAGTTTTGAGTGTTTTACATCCTTGTTGTAATATTATGTGTTGATAAATAAAGTTTGTATGTTCAGTGCAACTGACAGCAACTTATTTTGGCCCCTTTCCACAACCTCATCCGCTTTGTACTGCTAGCCCAGCCATTTCAAGTAGCAATCCCCAGGAAAACGGGAGATGGTTAATAGTAGTAGTTACCTGCACTAGCGTACATTCAGAGTTATTGTCACTAATGGTGACGGCACAGGCTCTATCCCGTATGCAAAATAAGGCACACCGACTTGCGAAAAACTCGCGTAGTGGTCACGCCGCTATACCCTGGATCAAACTGGAATGCCCAAACGCATAATTTAGCGATTGACGCGAGACTAGCCACCTTTTGATTTCCACGGTAGACCGATTAAGCTTTGATATATTCTGAAGACTCGGTTATTTAGGTTACTGACGGGGAACGGTACATGCGCGTCCCTTCTGCCGGAATTACCAGTGGGCGCCCATGACCGCATGCTGCTGCAGTTAATTTTTTTACCCTCCCGCTTTTATCACTTACCCTATTACTGTATTGTCAGCTCTATTTTGTATTTATTTCTTCTGCGGACGAGGAGCTAGCCGGATTAGCCGAGATTAAGCCCTCCGACAATACTGTCACATGCTTTTCCAGCCACACCATACCGAGATATCGCTCCTCTCTTGTGCAGTGATCCGTATCGCTCTACTCACGTCTTGTCGAAAGTTGTCAATAACGCCCTAATTAATTATCCAACTATACCACTAACCTGCCAGAGACTAAAACTCTACAAAGATACCGAATATTTCGCACTTCGTTACGAATGCCTAACCTTAAGGGACAGAAATGCAACTTCGATGCCTGTCGGTTGTCGCGAAACTACGTTCCTTCGTCACTTCGCTCTGATCAGTGTCACCTGACATCCTGCAGTAACTGCATGTGGGTAACGTCCGGTCACTTACAGTACTTTAGAAGCCTCGATGTCCCAATAGGTTAAGCTATAGAGTTTGTATAGCTGTCTGCTCAAGTTTCATGCACATTTGTTAAAATAAATTTCATGGGAAAGTATTTTTCAGAAGACGGGTGTAAAAACAAACTATTTGTAATGAAAATATTTGAGAACTGTTTTGTTTAATTGGCCGTTTCGCCTTTTGCGGGCTCACTCTGTGTTCGTATTTATCACTTTATTGTTAGTGTACCCCCTGTTTATTGTGAGCCACTTGAGCCTGCATTGACGCGATTCCCGCCTGCGAGCGCTGCCGTCGCTGGTACTTGACACGCTCTCATTTCGCCCGCCGGCTGTTTAACTACAGCGACAGCCGGTCCGCATGCCAGCGCTCGCTCGTTTCTGTTCATCTGCTGCCCAGCTGGTCGCTGCCACTGCGCCCACAACCATCCACGCATGCAGTGGACTACCGGCCGTTTCAACGACGCCGAAGGCTTCGCAAACTGTATAGAAGAGACGTTGCCTATGTTACAGAGACTTCCATTTATGAACGGCTCGGAGTGACACGAATAGTTAATGACTTTGCAAAGTAAAAACACAAAAATCACACGCACTGCATCTATTGCATATTTCTTAATCAACTTTTAATGAGAATTCAACCCTCCATTAGTTTTGAGGCCCCTCTTTTTAAAGAAAAAACACTAAATGTCGGTCGCCGTCCATGTTCGTCAACAGAAAAATATTTCATGTCTTGAATTAGTTATTAAGAGTGATTAGTGTCAGTTATTGTAACAGAGACCGGTAACCGGATCTTGTGGAAGAGGGAGGGAATTGTACATGGTAACAGGTAATAATACTAAATTCTTAATTACATTCCACTTGCATCATTGTAACTTAGCGTCATTCAGTGCTGTGAGCGGCCACGTAAACTACTTCACAGTACTTGTGGCTGCCTCCCACGCGCTATTACGCTGAACTAGGGACCCCACCATGGTACTGCTGAGTGAGGCACGCCATCTTCCTGCCACAAACCCGCCAATGGGAGGACCCGTAACGTCACGTGAGGTATGCAAGAGGGTGGACGAGGTAACGGCCGCGACAGCGGGTCGCTCTCTTGCCTGTCAGCTTTCTTACCCTCTGGACATGTCCTCCAGTCCCTCCTATTGAGTGCAAAATGCTCTTTCCCGACAGTGTCCGGTTCACTCCAGAACCGTTGGCAGTTTCCGTAAATACTTTGAGGTAGTTCTTGGGGATAAAACCCACGTTTCTCTGAATCCTAGAATATCTCATTCTAGGTGCGGGAAAAACCACCCCCATGCCCACCTGAGATTTTGAAGCCATCCTGACCATGTACAGTACGTACTTCAACAGGATAATACATTCGTATCCATGTGCAGCAAATCGAAAAAGATCATAATACACCATAATGTCATAAATATGTCAGGAACGTATGCCTTACCAGTTGTACCTGATGACACTAAAAATATTTTAAATAAAAAATAATTGTGTTGCCTTTGACTGTACTGGTGTTGCTTACCATTTCGGATCTCTGTTATGTTGCTAACCATATAATCTTTCAAAACCATTCTTTTACTACATGCGAGCTAATGAAATAGATACATGAAAAGAAAAATCTTATTCAACAAATCAGGGTCCCTAACGTATGTCCTAACCAGTATCTACTCATTCCTCTTAATACTGCATAATTCCTAACGACTGCATCTTCCTATCACATTATCAACACTATCCTCGTAAACAACATCATCATCAATAATCAATATCACCAACATATTTCTCCCTACCGTATCATCATTATAGTAACCTCGTATCTCATGATACCCTCGTATTTCGCAAATATCAATATTTATTTCGTTAATCAGCCCTTACACGAAAACGCTTGGCAGTCACACTTCATAAATAACATTACTGAGAAACAAGCCCTCATTACTGCATAGTTGTTCATGAAAATAAAATCTCTACAAAAACAACTATTAGCTTAGACACTGATAACACTAGTTAACATAATTAAACTTTTTTTCTGCATCTGGTTTTTAAATGGCCGGATATAGATAATTTTGGGGTGCTGAATACACTGTGTGTGTGTGTGTGTGTGTGTGTGTGTGTGTGTGTGTGAATTCCTATGGCACCAAATTGTAGAGGTCATCGGTCCCTAGACTTACACACTACTTAAACCTACTTAAACTAACATACACACACACCCATGCCCGAGGGAGGACTCGAACCTCCGGCGGGAGGGGGCTGAATACACAGGTGAAATCAGTTTTTCTCTCTATGACATCACATTTCCTAGATACACAGCAGAATAAAAAATGTTAGTAGCGAAAATTGACACAATTTAGTCAAACAAAAATACACATTCACATCGTTTGAAATTAATACTATTTTGTATGTATTTCGGGGCATGATGCCAATAGAAGGTCCAAATTAGTTCAGAAGATATTTCCGATATTTTCGTCTTTAATCGTATTTGGTTTTTGAAAAATGCGCGACGGAGCTCTTCTTTTGTTTGCCGTTTCATCACTCTCCCTAACAGAACCCCAGCAGTAGTCACCCATCATCGAAGGGTTCCCATGGGCTTGGTAACGGTGTTCCATGGTAAGAATGACTTGGTGAAACCGTCCACCATGCTCATCGCTTACGGCTCCCGAATTTTCCGGGAAGAAATAAAGGTGAGAATGTAAAAAGTGAATTTTAAGCTACTTTCTACACCCCATGTTCTTATAGTTGTCCAACAGATCATTCACAATGGTAACATAGCTTTTGTCTTTTCTGTTACGCAAAAAGGCCTTCACAATTACTTTAAAAGAAAACTAAGCAGCTAATTGGATATCTGTGAGTTTGGTATCAAAAGTTGGATCTTTCGGCAATTTACTTATTTGTGGTCCAACAAATATACCCTCTTTCAGCTTTGCGTCATTTAATTTGGGAAACTTTTGTTTTAAGTGATTGAAGGTCTCAACTTTTTTATCCAGAGCTCTTGCAAAGTTCTTGATAAGGCCCACCTTACGTG
Organism: Schistocerca americana; assembly: GCF_021461395.2. Lineage (NCBI taxonomy): Eukaryota > Metazoa > Arthropoda > Insecta > Orthoptera > Acrididae > Schistocerca > Schistocerca americana. Next base: position 562,486,805 of record NC_060124.1, read on the forward strand.
TATGGAAGGCAAAATGATTTTAACGGGCTCAACCAATGGGGTATTGTTCATATTTACATTCCCACTAACACATGACTTCCTTATAGGCCATTCCTTGACTATATAGTGGTTCCTGGTGTCATTGCTGTCCCAAAGACACAAAAAGCAGCAGTGTTTCGTCAATCCAGGCTGTAAACCTGTAGGGAGTGCAACAACTTTTAAATCACTGCAAAGCTGCCATTCATGAGCCTTATATCTGATTGCCCCTAGCAGCAAAGCCATGGTTTCGTAAGTTACTTTCATGTCTATTACGTAAGCCAAAGACAGCGATGGAAATGCATTGCCATTATAACATTATGCAGTATGATTTCAAACTGGTTTTATTGGAGTCAATAAACAGTCGAGGAAGCACCTCTTGATGTGAAACAGGAAATTTTTGTCCCTGGACGTAGAAGGTTCCGTTGCAGTCTCGACCCCAAGAGTTGAGCTTGCTGCATCGAAAGTTTTAGATCGCGAACAAAATAGTTCAGTTCCTTTTGATTAAAGAGCTGAGGCGAAGTGTCATCTTATTGAGGGCTGTACTCTTCTATATGCCGAATACTTTCTGATTCACTTGACATGGTGTCTGGTTCCGTGTCTTTCAGACAGGAATAGACAACCCCTCATCATGGGGCGCAGGCAAATGCACTGAAGATTCATTTTAATACTTTATTTTATGTCTAGTTTTGCTTGAATGTCCCGAAATATTTGTAAGACAGAAGTAACAGTCTGAATAATGGTCATTAGGCTCACACCACACCATCGGAACAGAGAATGGCATTGTTTGTCGTTTTCCTTTCGACCACTCGCATAAGGTTGTAGTAGAGGTTATGCAGGCAATACGAGGTGAAAAATTTTTATCTTGATCACCAACACGACAATCAAAATACAATTGATATGTCTTCTTAACCAAATCAGTCATTAGTTTTCTTTGGGCTTTTGGAGTGAATTTCCCACACACGTAACTAAAGTTGTGGGGGTGGTTTAGACAGCAACGACATTTACTAGTTGCCTATTTCTTGGTGCAAATATTAAACATAAAAATTTTGCACCCACTGAGGACCTCTTTCACACAACTGAATTACCACACCAACCACTTACTGACGATTTACAGATAATCTAGCTCTCCTCCGCAAATCAGAAACAAACAATTAAACATCAAAACAGAAGAACAGCAAACAGCGAAAGACTGAATACGAAAAGTAAAAAAATAAAACTTTAAAATCACAAAAATGGTACGTGCTAGAATATTTTGATAGGTATATTCGGATTCTACACACCAAAATACATACTAGTTGATGTATCACATCCCAGATGCAAAATGGCTGTTGACTAGTGTAATTTCTTTTAGCCAACACAATCTTAAATTTAACAACCTGTAATTATTCCTTCACTTAACTGTAATTCATCAATACCACTGACATTTTAAGAGTTGACTTTCCATTTGAACTACACAACTATAATCTCAATAATCTGCGTATGGCATCAAAACCGCTACTAAATCTTCCATATTATAAGTCATGATTGCTACTGCTGTATGTAAAACTAATAGTGTTCGAAGCTGTATACATGTTTCGCCAACTTGTGTTTCACTTCCTAAAATTTCGTACTAGAAAATGTCTACTGAGTGTTCAAGTAACCTTTGTGGTAGTTTAACCTCTTGTCTGGGATGATCAGTAAGATGTCCCACGTGTTTCCTTAATGAAAAAAGTTTAGTGTTATAGCAGCGGTACATTCTGTGCGACGTGACGTACTGGTTACTGCTGGAATAGAAAGTCATTGTTCTGTAGTGCACTCCTGTGACGTACTGTTACTTGTGAGCCACAGTCGAACATCAAAGAACTTCCACTTGGTTTTCTTTACCTCTTTTCCTAACGTAGGTAATGCTTTTTTTTCTTTAACATTTTGTAATCGGGCCAAATTTTGTTACTGTCACGAAATGGGTGTAACTGAAGTTTTCAGTTTCGCAGAATCGAAAGGTATTTTGTCGCCAATATGATACGTCCTTAATCATAGCTCACAAGCCACTAAACCCGCTTTCCACATATTTACAATGTAACAGTAGAAGAAAATTCCTTGTTCTTATCGACTAAAAAGGACATTAGGAAAATGCGAGTGTACCAAGAAAATGAAAAATAGGTAACACCCAGCTCGGGGAGGCACTGTGCGCAAAACGTTATATTCAAAACAGTATAATCTATCCCTACCTACTTTTAAACGTAAGAAAACGCAAGGAATTCACTTCTTTACTTAGTTCTTTTGCTCAAATGCTCTCTGTAATAGCGCACGAACTGTTCAATTTCTTGTCGGTAAGTGCATTATTGTACAAAAAAATAACTGCCTAAGTTGACTATATGAAAATGTTTGCAACCGTCACCGTAAGCTTTCTGGAGCCAGAAAACTTCTATGATATGGTGCCAAGGCTGTTGACTGTTTCGACTACTGAAATTTTACCTGAGTGTCTGGTTATGTTACTCGAAATGACAGCGGTTTGTTCTGGTACTTTACAATTCTGGATAGCAATATGTTCGACTTGTCAACCGTGTTCTGTAATGGAACAGGATATCACACTGTCCCCTTTAGGCAGTTATTCTACTAACCCACTGCGAGGATTCGTTTCACTGTTTGAACTCGTTTTGACTGATATTGTATTCTTTGCTAACGGTGGGTGTGGGTTGTTTGGGGGGAAGAGACCAAACAGCGATGTCATCGGTCTCATCGGATTAGGGAAGAACGGGGAAGGAAGTCGACCGTGCCCTTTCAGAGGAACCATCCCGGCATTTGCCTGGAGCGATTTAGGAAAATCACGGAAAATCTAAATCAGGATGACCGGACGCGAGATTGAATCGTCGTCCTCCCGAATGCGAGTCCAGTGTGCTAACCACTGCGCCACCTCGCTCGGTCCTTTGGTAACGTACAAAGCTGTTCTTTTTGTTCATCAGAGTCCAATCTTAATGAATTTACTTGTTAACCAATTGTTCCACAGTGATATACGGTCGTCGTGACATTCTACATCTACATCTACATCCATACTCCGCAAGCCACCTGACGGTGTGTGGCGGAGGGTACCCTGAGTACCTCTATCGGTTCTCCCTTCTATTCCAGTCTCGTATTGTTCGCGGAAAGAAGGATTGTTGGTATGCTTCTGTGTGGGCTCTAATCCCTCTGATTTTATCCTCATGGTCTCTTCGCAAGGTATACGTAGGAGGGAGCAACATACTGCTTGACTCTTCCGTGAAGGTATGTTCTCGAAGCTTTAACAAAAGCCCGTACCGAGCTACTGAGCGTCTCTCGTGCAAAGTCTTCCACTGGAGTTTATCTACCATCTCCGCAACGCTTTCGCGATTACTAAATCATCCTGTAACGAAGAGCGCTGCTCTCCGTTGGTTCTTCTTTATCTCTTCTATCAACCCTATCTGGTACGGATCCCACACTGCTGAGCAGTATTCAATCAGTGGGCGAACAAGCGTACTGTAACCTACTTCCTTTGTTTTCGGATTGCATTTCCTTAGGATTCTTCCAATGAACCTCAGTCAGGCATCTGCTTTACCGACGATCAACTTTATATGATCATTCCATTTTAAATCACTCCTAATGCGTACTCCCAGATAATTTATGGAATTAACTGCTTCCAGTTGCTGACCTGCTATTTTGTAGCTAAATGATAAGGGATCTATCTTTCTATGTATTCGCAGCACATTACACTTGTCTACATTGAGATTCAATTGCCATTCCCTGCACCACGCGTCAATTCGCTGCAGATCCTCCTGCATTTCAGTACAATTTTCCATTGTTACAACCTGTCGATACACCACAGCATCATCTGCAAAAAGCCTCAGTGAACTACCGATGTCATTCACCAGGTCATTTATGTATATTGTGAATAGCAACGGTCCTATGACACTCTCCTGCGGCACACCTGAAATCACTCTTACTTCGGAGGACTTCTCTCCATTGAGAATGACATGCTGCGTTATGTTATCTAGGAACTCCTCAATCCAATCACACAACTGATCTGATAGTCCATATGCTCTTACTTTGACATTCGGTGAGTTGCGAAATTACTGAGCTCTGTACAGTCGTATTTATTTTTCCAAATAGCTCCACTCCGTCGTTCTGTTGTTTACTTCTTAAATTATTTTGTTCAGTTTCAAGGAAGCGTGGCCTGGCCTCTAACCTCGTAATAATTGATTGTAAGTGACTTCTAATTTCTTTGGAATTTCTAATAAAAGGTTCTACTGTTTATCCGCAAATATCCGAATGTGTGATGTGAGCTCATTTTTCATACTTTTGATATCTTTAATTCTTTTTGTGATTTTTCATTTCGTTCTGCGGTTTGTTCAACTGTTTTGTCTATTTTGCTCTAAGTTTTGTCTGTTTTCTCAAATTGTTCAAGTGCTTTTTTATTCAGTTTTAGTAGCAGCCTTAACATGTTGAATAATTGATTTCCACATCCTTGCTTACTTGCTTTGCGAGGGCTGAGTGTGTATAATCAATAACTGATGTTGGCTCGTGTACTGTTTGATTAAATGCAATGGAAGCAAAACCCGAATCGACTGTCTCAGTAAGTGGTTGTTGCGAAATTTCACATAGCTGAGGCGACTTGTCGCCTACCGGTTCGTCTTCTGAAATGTATTGTTCTCTGTTGGAAATCTGTTATGTGTGACGACTGTTGTGGTTCTTCTCTTTCATTAGTAACTGAGTCATTACTTTGTGGAGCGGTTGGCGATCTCGTAGCACAATGAAATACTGCGTTGCAAGCCATACTGTTGAAAGGTCAATACTTAATAACCAAACAAAATTTCTATTTGCAGTTGAATAACCGAAAGTAACAAATTCTAACAGAAATATCAGCGAAAATTATAGGTAACACTGAAGTATTTCATATGGTTTGTATTACTGTCTGCCTCGATACAAAGACCTTCACACTCAATATTTTTCCAAAAGGAGAAGGAAAAGTTTTCAACAAAGTCACACAAGGAAATGACAATGAAATTACAATAACTGAAATAGAAAATACAAATTTTAGTACATATACACGTAGTGTTGATTTGCATTCGAGATTATTTGTTGTAGTCTAACTACATAATCACAGAAAAATCGGAGACTATCGCAGACGAAAAGGGCCAGGAGGTGTGAGCTAGACTAATACCACTTCTTCTTTTCAAATTTTTCTCAGTTCTTTGTATAAATTATTTACAATTTTTCATGACTATTTGAAAGTGTGAACAATTCTTTCATACCATCACCTACAATTTATTTTAACAATTATACCCTTTTTACTATTATACACTGTACAAAGTCCTTCAAATATCTGTCTTCTGTTTTTAGTTCTTTTTCTATGAGGAGTATATGTTTCTGTAAATTATATTTCAAGCACCAGATGTGATTATCTATTTATATAGATAAACGATTTATAAGGTTCAAAAAAATATTGTTCCAGTCTGACATCGTTATTTGATTGTAAAACCAGATCAGCGGACATGAGTAATTCAACCGAAACAGGTACACTTTTAACTAATTCATTTAGGGATGTAAACATTCTAACTTTCATTTTCATTTCAAGTGATGATTATTTCGTTCAGTGCAATGTAAAATTTGCAGTTCATGGACATTGTATCTTTACCTCCATTTTAAAATCAGTAGGCAACAAATTACCATTTCATTGGATCCACATAATAGTAATTTCAATATTTCATCACCAGTAAGAAAATTTAATTTCAGCTTTTGTTTGTCACACATTTTTTTTGAAGGTAGGAATTACAGTTATGAAAAACTTAAACTGGAAAGGGTACATACAAAATTTTGTGGGGAAGGTGAACCTAGAAATGTGTTTCATTGACAAAACACTTAGGGGACACAACAGATCTACTAAGGAGCCTGCCTACACTATGATTGTCTGTCTTCTTTTCCAGTACTGCTGTGTAGTGTGGGATCCTTACCAGATAGAATTAATGGAGTACATTGAGTAAGTTGAAAGATGAGTAGTACATATTGTATTATCGAGAAATAGGGGAGAGAGTTCACTGATGTGATACAGTGTTTGGCCTGGACATCATTAAATTATTATTTTTTTTCTTTGCAAGAGGAATTTCTCACAAAATTTCATTCATAAACTCTCTCCTTCAAATGCAAAAATATTTAGTTGATATCTGCCTGCATAGGGAGAATAGATTATCATAATAAAATAAGGGCAATTAGAGCTCACACAGAAACAAATAGATGTTCATTTTCTGTGTGTTGTTTGGGATTGGAATAATATAGGATTATTGTGGTTAAATAAACCCTATGTCAGACACTTGACTGTGATTTGAAGAGTATTCCTGTAGGTGCAGAAACGTAAAGAAACACTAAAGACTATTTTTCAAACATTTAGATTTATTTCTATGTTTAATGTCCACACCTATGTTTATATTGTTCTTAAAGATTTTATTTTTCTCTGTTTATTCCTTCATTAGGTTTCCTAGTCGTTTCTATCATATAGAAATCCAAACTTATCATTCTAACACTTGTTTCAGATTTCTTTAATATCATCAAAATTGAAACCATCAACAATGGATTCAAGCTAAATATGATTTATATTTATTTCATCTTGTCTAAGCTTATTTAAAAAAATTAGATTACCCTTGAGTAATTGGTAAGATATGGTAGAGTTTGTTTGAGATGAATAAAAACAATCAATTCCTTATTGTCTATCTCTAGTAAAATCTCTAACTACATCCTGATTGTCAAGAATTAAATCACAGGACATTAAATGTGCATCAACTTGACTTTCATACTGCACTATAATTTCGGCGTTGTTCTGAATAAAAGTAGTGTTATTCTCATTAGTTTGATCTTCTTTATTCTTATACATTTCTATAAATTTTTGATATTTTGGTTTGTCTAAACTTCTTGAGTGAACATACAAGTAACTGATCTTAGTCTGGTTCAAACCATCCTGCTGCTAGAATATAATCATCAGTTGTTAACATCGTTTTTCCACATTTACCTGGTCTTATTAGTGCATATACAATATAATTTGGTAAAGACTTACCACGTTTATTGCACAGTTTCTTCTCTGGAATTCTTATTTGTGGTTCCAAAACAGATTTCATTGAATTCATAATATTTTTCTTAATATGAGTCATCTATTTCAGTTGAGTGGTAGGTTATCTTTTCTCAAAATAAGATTGGCTGTACATATAAAATGAATTGCCCTCTCTGTTTATTGATTGGATAGCCACTGAATTGCTATTTATTTATATAATGGGATGATAATAATTGTTAAAAGGTGGCAATTTTATTTAAGCACTGTTTTTACTCTTTCAATTGTTGCGTGTCAGTGATAGTGCAATGCTGCTCACTTTGGAGAATACGCATTTTATAAGAATTACTTGGTCCAGGAAACACTTATGCGATCGTGGTTGCGATTTAGACGGTATTCGCGTAATTGTACCGATTAAAAGTTATTATTTCCAAAAGACGCAGGTTCGATTAAAGCTGTATGCACTTTTGTGCGTATAATGAAAATATTCAAACATGTCGCATAACAAAAAGAAACATACGAATCATAACCGTGATCAAACGAAGAAAATATATGATAACATAAGTGTTCTTCTTCAGGACAGGGTCAGATTAGACCTTTCAATTTTTAGTTATAGGAAATCACAAGACGTTACACTTTAGAGATATTTGTTTTGAATAACTCGTATTTACCTACTCTCTCTTTCCTTTTTACATCCTTTATACCTTCACATCGATTAAGGAACTTTTCTCCTCTACCAACCAGTACGAGAACAAAATTCAGATTCAACAAAATGTCTTACATCGAATTATTTCATGCTTAACCCTTAACAATCATACATAGTTTCGTAGTACAAACAATGCTAATTTATTCCATGCACTAGAAAGTCTTTGATGCACTGAGCACAAAAATGAAAATAATAAAATTATAATTACATTTTTAATATCATGAATACTTCTTTAAATCATGAAAATAAGGTTTGACATCGTCGTAATATTAATTTTCATCATTGTAGCACTACAAAAAGAAAGTTATAACAATGTCACACTAGATGGTTTCTACCTGCAAATATTACATCAAAAAATAATAAATATTGGTTTGATGGAGAAACAGTAGAAATTACAGCTGATCAATACAGCTGGAAATGTTGGAAAAATTCATTCATCAAAAAACTTAATATACACATTAAAGTAGGTGAAATTTTAAATTGAGTTATTATTAAGAGTGATGTCTAATTACATGTGGATAAAAAGGATATTATTGGAAGTGTGCTAGGATTTGGTAACCAAATTATTGGAGCTAATAAAAAAGCTATTACTAATGATGCCACGAAAATTATTCTATTTGAATTAATCAATGTACATGGTAATTTATCTGATGAGATGTATGTTAAGCATACCGATCATTTTCAGCAAGAAACTAATATTATTGCTTCATTCAAACTTAATGCCACTACCTCATGAGTCACATTTTCTCATAAAGATTCCGATTTTTGACGTTGTACACGATTTAGAAATAACTGTAACTGATGAAAAATATAATTTATTGACTTCTAAGATGCTAGTGGAACATTTATTTTATAAATGGCAAAATCAAATTTTAACCTTATTAAATGAACAAGATGGTGAGCTAAATGATTAATGGAAAATCTCATATAAATATGTGAAGCAAATACTAACAAAGAGATAGAGGGGCTGGCCAGTACCTACCTCAGCTCAGTACAGCCGATAGATAAACAAAAAACAGAACCGAAAATTTGCGTTCCTAGCTTTTGGAATAAATGTTCCTTCATCAGGGAGGAGAGAGGGGAAAGAAAGGGAAGACGGAAAAGTGGATTTAGTTACTCACAACCCAGGTTATGAAGCAACAGGTAAAGGAAAACAGGGAGGGTAGCAACGATGGAGGCATGGTTGTGAGAGGGAAGCCAAAGATATTCTACTGTAAGTACTGTGCCAGCTTCAAACCAAAGAGGATGCATACAGAAGTAAAGAGGTATATAGTATAAAGATAAACACAACTATGTAGGATGAAATGATGCGTGAATGGCTAAAGAGAAAAGGGAAAGAGGAGAAGACTGAAGAGTAAATGGGAGTGAGGTTGTTTCACGTAGGTTCAGTCCAGGGGGATGGCGGGATGAAAGGATGTGTTGGAGTGCAAGATGGTGAGCTATCAGTTTTACTTCCATGTGATTGAGGGAAATAAATATAATCTAAACGTTTCTAATAAGGGCAGTGGAATTAGTATAAATATAGGAGACAGATGGCTTCATCCTAATCATGCTCAACTGTACATGAGTTTTAGGACTGTTGCAGCTGACAAATCAGATCATCCATCATATGAGGGTTGGGAATTTAATAGTGCTAACTATTTATTTACAGCTCGTTCAAAATAGACACGTATTTCAAAGTTTTACTGACCTTCAAAGTAGTGACGAGCATTGTGAATAGCCCGTTGCCAGCGATGTGGAAGTCGTAGAATACTCTTAGCAGTGCCAGTTGCGTTGACAGTTCGAGTGGCGCGGTCTACTGCCCAACGAACCTGTAGCAGTTCTGAAGCGAATGCTGCGAAGTGTTTCCTCCAGTTTAGAAATCGAGTTGTACTTATTAGGGCTTAAGTCAGGAGAGTGCATTAGCTGCTATAGCACTTACAAGCCCCTTCAGTCAAACAAATCCGTAACAGCTTGCACTGTACGCACTTGAGCATTATCCTGCAAAATGTTGGTCAGGTCCTGTTGAAAGCGTCATCAGTGCTGCCTCTATGCTGTTCATGTTTTTAGCACAACCTACGACCAGCTCGGTGGATTTTTTAAATGGTATAAATAAATTGTGTAGGAAGGTGGTCTTGCTGTAATTTTTACTTGGAGTTCCTGTGCTGGAGATGCTCTTCTTAGATGGCCTGATTGCAATGATGTGAGGATTGAAATAAAAGATACTCTTCCACAAGAAGATAGATTTGTTGTGGAATCTGTGGAAATTCGTCTACCTGTTACTAAATATGGCCCGAATTACGAGCTAGAGAAACCAGAAAATGTACAGAAAAATCAAAAAATTCTGCTATACTTTTATGAATTATAAACTGTAGAAGTAGCTGGGTTAAGTAACAAGAAATGTTTCCAGTTAGACACAATGAAATTTTATAATTCACCAGAGTTTGATGTGTCTTAGTTTGTAGTTGTTGTCTTTCAAACTAATTGTAACAAAGCATATGTAATAATGTTGAGTAAGGAAAATTTAACTTCTCATGCACAACACAGAATATTAAGTGAGAATTTTTGAACTGAAGGATTTAGTGTCTTATTTATGCAATGATATAAAATTTTATCAATGATTATTTTTCTGAATAGCTCTCTTTATGTAGATGATACTAGGATTTTGAATTTTTTAAATCGGTTAACATGTGGCTGAGAAATTAACAAAATAGATTTTTCTATTTGTCCCTGCAGGTTATACAACCCAACTTATTTCCGTGTACTGCAGGTAGTGGTTTTAAAGGAGCAAGGTTCCTATACAAAACTGAATTCAATTACCTCTAAAAATGGAAAGCATTCTAACAAAAACAAATGTCATCCACTTTTAACCTGGCGCATTGGAGAGAGTCTGAGCTTCAGTGGTGCCAACTATGAATAGTGATATGAACTAGTGACTGTTTGGTGGCATCTGTGAAAATTTAGTGTGAATTAACTGCACATAGGCTTAGTTAGAAAATCCATCAACAGGTGGCGCTGATGTAAGCTCCATTTAGATTAATGTGGGAGCATACTTCATATTAAACAAAAAATATTTTCTTTTAATCTGAATTTGAGTCATCGCAATTACATTTACATGTTGTTTGTATTCCGTCTCTTCTAAAATATACAATAATGGGAAGAATATCATCTATTCAGATACAAATAAACTCAAGAAAGTAGAACATTTTAGGTCAACACATTTTTTCCTCAGACAGTGGAACTCTATATTTTTTATTAGGTTGAGAGATAATATTTTTTTATAAAAAAATAAGGGAGCCAGAAATAAATTTTATTATACAAGAATATATTTGTAGGTTTATGCTAATTTTTCCTTTTAAAAATTGATCCTGAACCTACAGATACAACACTAAGAAAAACATAGCTATGTCTCCATCAAAGTACTTGAAACAGCCACTAAACGAGAAACATAAGATGAAGCTGATACAGTGCACACTCCACTCCTAGATCGGACAGGTGTGACATGCTGGCATGACACGATAGCACTCGCTCTCAAGTTACACTGTATAAAGGAACAATAGAGCATTAGAAGTGCAAATGTACAACAGACGCAAGTATTAAATCTATAATAAAGTGAACTATCCACTAAACAGGTTAAGGGTTGGGAAGAGGAGTATACGAATTTTATCGTTCTGCCTGGGAGTTGGTTGAAATTCTGATACTATGATTGGGTTTTGCAATTAGTGAATCACATCCAAAGGTTCTCTAAGAAGAAAAGGTGTGGAAGTGGATGACTTGGTATAGGATATGAGTTGCAGAATTCTTAAATCCAACTAAAATCTTTATTTATATGTAAGTCCTTCATATTACAATATGAGATGAACCACTCTAAATAGAAAATCGGATTGTGTTTGAGTATGTTGTTGCTTAAAAAAGTTTTCCTTGTAAAATATTTGTAGTTCTCCTCCTTACATGGGAAAGTATGCAATCCATATTTAATATGCACCAATTTATCCGTTCAAACCTTATTCTTGTGTTACATTTTCCTTCCACAGACACAAACATGTGGCAGTTCGAGCTGCCATCCATTCTATAAGCTCAGACACTCTTGTTAGTTTAACCTACTGCAGTAGCGATGGACAGTGAGACTATTTTCTGAGAAATCGCCTTTATAGACAAACTAGAGTTTTTAATGGATTTCGAGGATGCTGGGTTAGTAACGGGACATCAACTTGCGTTAGTTGGATATAGAAAACAGCCAAAATCTTGCAACTTTGGCTGTTTTTTGCAGCAAACTGGAGATACAATTTTTCCTTTCCCAACAAATAAATCAGAGAGTATCACTTATATTAACTATAGTTACGTAATAGTGCCATTCCGTGCTTCTACACTTTCACAGTCTCACGTTATATGATACAACAGACTCTATTAGGCCTCATTAATCATGGAGTCGAAACCTACTAAGTTTTGTTTTCTGAAGAGGATACCTTCAAAGTTTCCTGCCTAACTGCCTGACTCATCACAATCATGTTTCTTTGTCAATACTTAACCAGATGTTGCTGAAATTTTATTTGGAAGTAAATTTCGAGATTGCAGCATATACTATCCGCTAATTTATCTTTAAGTGAATGGCAGTGGCTATATGACACACACACATACACACACACACACACACACACACACATATATATATATATATATAATTTGTGGAGCATCCACAACTGTTCTGAAACATGTTCGTGGTAAGCAAATCCGTCACACTTGTAAAACTTGTAAAATTCTTTATTGGCTGAAGTTTTGGAAGACGTTATTCGCTATTCACCACTACGGTGCACCTGAAATCTGAAGTAAAACAACGACTGAAGCCTCTCCTATTAAGCAATTATGAAAATTGTTCAAAAACTTGGGATTGCCATTTAGAAACTGAAAAACAGGTAAGATGATTCAACAATATCCTGCTTAGCAGATTAGTAGTAAAGCCAAACATAAAAATTAACAGGTTATGTAAAAAAGAAATTTTCTGCTGTTGGATGTAGAGTTTGGTAACTGTTCATTTACCGTATTTTTTTTATGTACACGTCTTGTTCCGTAGGATCAAATTGAGGAGAAAATCTCCAAGATCATGAAATGTGTCAATACATGAAACTACAACATAAAAGTAATAAGAGAGAAAATGAAATGTTTTCGAAGAATAAAAGAGAAGCCATAAATTTATGAAAACGCAGTCAACAATATAACGGGAACCAGCTTAATTTGTCAGGGAACTCCTCGACAGAATAGGAATGACCGATGAGGAAACTCTTCATTTTCGATTTGAAAGCACGTGGATTACTGCTGAAACTTTTGAATACCTGTAGTAGCTTATTGAAAATGGATGCAGCAGAGAATGGCAAGGGTTAACCCAAAATATAGCACCACACCTCACAAGGGAATGAAATTAAGCAAAGTAGACTACTTTACGTGTCGAACTTATTTCATATACCACTCGAATAGTTAAAGTGGTAGCATTAAGTCTTTGAACAGGAGCCTGAATGTGGGCTTCTAACAACAGTTTACCACCTCTCTGAAAACCTATTAATCTGAACTGTTCAGTTTCGCTAGTCATATGCCCATCCTGTGAAATTAAAACATCGGGCTTTGCTGAATTGTGTGTTAGAAACGGTAAAAACTGAATTTTACTGTAATTCGTTTATTTTTACAAGCCGTGAACTTATGTCTAGCACTGCACAATTTGGAACAGTGCCAACGTTGCACACAACATCCTTTACTTGGAAACTAGTGTCATCAGTATTTTAGAATCACCTGTAATATTGGAGGGCATATAATATATACAAATAAGGAACAGGAGTGGCCCCAGTACCTGGGGCATTCCATGTTTAACAGTGCCCAAGTCAGACCTCCACAGCGTAGCCATTCTCAACAATGTGGACAACGACCTTTTGCTGTCTGTTATTAAAGTAAGAGGTGAAGTAATTGTGAACTACTTCCCGTATTACGTAATGGTCCAACACTGCTGCATGCTATTAACGTTAGCTTTCCAGGCAATGTGTGTGTTGCTTAGTTGCGCTAATTCTGTTATTAGTCATATTGCTTTTTCTTATTTGTTTGTTAAGGTGAATGCCTATAGTAATGGCAGAGATTTCTTTCGGTTATTTGCTGTCCTGCTTCTGCTTGTTTTCAGCATTCGTACGTGTTTGTACCTTAGTTCCTTTCCGCCGCGCTGGGTCGCCGTGCGGTCCGAGTCACCTTGTCATGGTTCGCACGGCTCCCCCTGTCTGGGATTCGCCTCCTCCCTCCGGCACGGGTGTGTGTGTTGTCCTTACAGTAAGTTTGAGTTAGACTGAGTAGTGCGTAAGCCTAGGGACCGATGATCTCAGCAGTTTGGACCCTAGTCCTCACCACAAATTTCCAGTTTTCCTCCTCACGCCGTGTTATGCACCCCCTTCACGGTGATTACCACGTATACGGCCCGGAACATATGCTCATCGGTTGCTAAGTGTTGGCCTTGAACGTAGGCGTTTTCGTGTGGTTGGTCATATCAGGTTGTAAATTGACTTGCTCTTCCCTCAGTGCATATTTAGTTTACCATGGGTTTAGCCGTTTTACATGTAGCATTTCACTTCCCCCAAGGGCCCTACAGTGGCTTTCTTGTTATAGACTGCATGCATTATCGGTGGAAATTTTGGGAGAAGAGGGATATATCCATGCCGTGGTTGAAAGTTCTTTGCAGCTAAAATTTGGAATGTTTATTTGATGATTCACATACGGTACATGTTTGCATATTAGCTGTTAAGACACGCACATGACGTCCTACGACTCCTAAGTAGGCTATTGTTCAATCATCTTATGTGTTTTTCAGTTTCTAAATGCAGTCTCTAATTTTTGAAAAATTTTCTTAATTGCTTAATGGAGTAGGTTACGACTGTTCGTTTACTTCAGATTTGAGGTGCACCTTATGATCGGCTAACATCCCGAAACCGTTGTACTGGATACCGACTTCCGTAGTGCAAGACTTCTTTCAGTAAAGAATTTTACAACTATGGCGGATTTGTTTACCATGAACAAACTGTATGGTACTTCCATGTGACACAACAAGACATTGCTTTTGCGCCAGTAACGACCCCCCCCCCCCTCCTCACTGTATTTCAAGGAATTTTCGAAGAACTCTCAAACCTGGCTATCTCATATGAAAGGCTTTTTATCAATAAGAATTTGGGTAACAGTGAATCATAAGCACTTCGACAGTCTAAGAATGTCAAATCCGTCTGGTTCTACACATGTCAAAGACACTACGTTGGTGCCGTATTTTGTCTTCTCCACGTTTTATGAATTCAAGCCATTTTGTATGGAGAATGTCATTTCGTTCCGAACAAATTAATTTGATTGAACTTACAGTACCTTTGAGACACTGAAGTAAGTTGCATCGAACGGGAGTCCATGATGGGCCAGGCAACCGAAACTTCGTTTGTAATCAAATATCTTTATTCCTTTTTTTTACGGAGCAAGAAGAACAGCGTTTTCCTTTCATTGAAGGAACAGGGACTAAACAGTCCATATTGGTCCGTTCGTTAATCGAATGACTTTCGTTGGAGTTAATGAGTTTCCTGTTCTCTAACTACTACACTAAATTCAACAGCGTGCGCAAATGTGGAGAGAGGGCCGACGCATTACAGCAAAGTGCGAACTAGAAATGGAAGTGGGAAATTAAACGGCGAAGAGGAGGCCTTGGTTAAAAAGAGCCTCGCTGTAAATAAACAGCACGGACGCGAAGCTACGACAACTTGATCTAATTGCTTAAAAGTGGATTCGGCTCATCCTTAAAGCTATTCGACGCGGCACTTTGCGCTCCCCTGAACGTAAGTGGTTCATTGTTTTACGGGCCAAATACGGAGCGTCCGTGTAATTAAATGCTCCATAGCTTCATTACTGCAGTGTTCGCGCGCCCGTGGGCGCTCTCCGGAGCAGTTTAACGATTATGGTTTTCCGGGAGCTTTTGCAGAAATTGTTTGTCGCGCGCGCCTGTTCTGTGACCTAACAGGGCCGTAGTGTGCGAACATATTTCCAGTGCTGGGCGGGCAAACAGTTTCCGGTCGGTACGTCACGCCGTATTTTGCATCGTTGCCTGAGGCAGGGAATGGTGTGTGAGCAAAGGCGCCGTCAGGGCTGACTGCGTGATATAGCGACAGACATCGTGTTCGGTGAGGGCAATGACGCGCGACGTACGGGGCCAATGGCTGCAAGAGGCGGCCGGGCCTGGCGTACCGCGGCGTTCACCTCAATTTGCTCTCCACACACTGTGTTAAAAATGTCTCGGAACAGTACAAGAGTGACATAAACTGAAAGCAGTGTACACGCACCTACTGCAGTGGAGATCAGTATAAAGATAGGGATATTTGCAGGAAAATTAACATTGCCGGAATAGTTGTGAATAGTGTATATGCAATAGTGTGAGATCTGACAAATACAGTCAAATGGTATCGCATCTGATTTCAGTAGTACAGTACATAACAAGACATCAACGGGTCAGGTGGTAAAGGGTATAAAGGCAGTCAGGTCCGTGTGATGTTAGTGTGTGCGTACGTGCGCCGGCCGCAGTGGACGAGCGCTTCTAGGCGCTTCAACTGGAAGAGCGCGACCGCCGCGGTCGCAGGTTCGAATCCTGCCTCGGGCATGGATGTATGTGATGTCCTTAGGTTAGTTAGGTTTAAGTAGTTCTAAGTTCTAGGGAACTTATGACCACAGATGGAAGAGACGGCGGGGCCTTCCGTACCGATCTACATGGACAGAACACATAGTGCTCAGAGCCATTTTTGTGCGTACGTGCCTTTACTGCAGATAGGAAACAGACACCATTAGTGTACCATGGTAAACAGACACCATTAGTGCGTGTTGTGTAGTACGTAAAGCACGATTGTGACAATGCTACGCGGGAAACAGTTATCATGAGATGAAGATGTGGTGTCACCGCCAGACACCACACTTGCTAGGTGGTAGCCTTTAAATCGGCCGCGGTCCATTAGTATACGTCGGACCCGCGTGTCGCCACTATCAGTGATTGCAGACCGAGCGCCGCCACACGGCAGGTCTAGAGACACTTCCTAGCACTCGCCCCAGTTGTACAACCGACTTTGTTCACTGAAAAATACTCTGTTATTTGCCGAAACGATAGTTTAGCATAGCCTTCCGCTACGTCATTTGCTACGACCTAGCAAGGCGCCATTATCAGTTACTATTGATATTTTGAATCATGTACCGTCAAGAGCGACGTTGATCATTAATGGATTAAAGTTACGTATTCCACCAGCTACATCCGTTTTTCTAAAGTCTAATTTCCTTGTCCTGTTCCAGACCTCAGCTAAAACGCGTGCATTTCGGCCTCCTCTAGTAACACGGTGTTGGCTCTCCTGCCAACCACAACAGAAGAAGTTAAAAATTAATGCATATAAGGAAATTGTTGTGGATTGGCAAGACAGCCAACCCACTATGAGAGGAAGCCGAAAGGCACGCGTTTTAGCTCACACAGGCTGGCGTGAGGTCCGGAACAGGTCAAGGAAATGAGACTAACAAAAAACGTACGTAGCTGCTGGAATACTTAACTTTAATCCATAAATGGTGAACATCGCTCTTGACGGTACATGTTTTACAGCATCAATAGTAACTGGTAATGGCGCTTTGCTAGGTCGTAGCAAATGACGTAGCTGAAGGCTATGCTAAATATCGTCTCGGCAAATGAGAGCGTAATTTTTCAGTGAACCATCGCTAGCAAAGTCGGCTGTACAACTGGGGCGAATGCTAGGAAGTCTCTCTAGACCTGCCGTGTGGCGGCGCTCGGTCTGCAATCACTGATAGTGGCGACACGCGGGTCCGACGTATACTACCGGACCGCGGCCGATTTAAAGGCTACCACCTAGCAAGTGTGGTGTCTGGCGGTGACACCACAGAAATAGGGTTCTTTAATCGTCAAATCTCCAAGACGTGGAACCATTTAGTATAGTGATTAATCATTTCATTAGATTTGGCGCACTATATTGACAGAACGTAAAATATGACCTAAATGAGAAATTATTTGAGGCACCGAAACGGTAACTTTGAGCAAAAAAAAAAGGCCAAAAACCTTTACTCTTTTCAATTTTTTTCTGATTTGCTCTTCTGGGTAGCTACCAGACACATACGTCAACTTTTACATTCAAGAAACGGCTGCAGAAACCTTCCCAAACAACCAAACATGAATAGGAATTATAGGAGTTCGCTGAAAAACATGTCATGGACTTCAGAATGAGCTAAAGTGATCATCAGTGGTATATATATATGGCGTGTGACGAGGGCCTCCCGTCGGGTAGACCGCTCGCCTGGTGCAAGTCTTTCGATCTGACGCCACTTCGGCGACTTGCGCGTCGATGGGGATGAAATGATGATGGTTAGGACAACACAATACCCAGTCCCTGAGCGGAGAATACCTCCGACCCAGCCGGGAATCGAACGCGGGGCCTTAGGATTGACAGTCTGTCGTGCTGACCACTCAGCTACCGAGGGCGGACATCATCAATGGTGAGCAGAAGTTTAATTTAGACGGGCCAGATGGGTTTCAATATTATTGGCATGATCAGGGAACGGAACATCTGGTGCGTGTGTGCAGAAATTTTATTGGCGGAAGTGTTACTATTTGGGCAGCCCTCTACCCTGAAGGTAAATCATGCATTGCTTGGCTGAACACTACAATGAACTCTAACCTGTAGACTCAGATGCTAGTGACCAAATCGATTATAATTATGCGGATCTAGGCAACGAAAGTCTAATGGTCCTTTAGGCTAATGCAACTGAGCACGTTTCTGCTACAACAAAAAGGGGCGTGAAGATGAAGACATCAATGTCTTGCCCTGTCCTGCACCTATGCCAATCCCGTGGAAAACCTTTGAGGAATACTTCCAAGCTGTGTTTATCACATTGGAAGTCAATTTGAGGCTGTATGTGAGCTGAAGAGTGTGATATAAGAAGTGTTGGTGACAATTTCGCTGCAAGAACTATAAATCGTCACAAAATCAACGCCGAAGATAATTTTTGAGGTTATTAGGAAGGACAGAGGTTGCACAAAATACTAACGATGCAATAACGCAACAGGAAAGTGAGTACCTTTATACCAATTTCGATCCAGGCTATGCAAATGCCTTATCTTGATTCTCGCGTTATGAACAAAATCTATGCAATTCCGTCATGATTGTTTGGCCCATCTAAATTATCAGGACAATCTCTTTACTGACTGAATTTATTAACGTCGCAACGGGTAACGCAATGATATTCTTTGGGGCAGTCAGAGAAAACTGCCTGCTGTGAACTAACCTTGTGCCAAGAACTTTAGAATTGGGGAACGTATCCATCAAATGCTACTAATATGACACACTTTTCCGACATGTCGAGAAATAAATTAACGATAACGGAAGTTAGCTGAAATGACAAAATCTCTATTTTGACTAATCTTTCGCATGTTAACAGTAACTTTTTTGTATTCGACAGATGTACAAAACATTCGTGATACATTTATATAAACGGTCCTATGTCTTTCTCACTCGAGAATTACAAACCACGTTGACCTTAATCTGCAGAGTCCTGTACGGTGGAGAGATCTGGGGAGCACGTGGTCACTGCTTAATTTTGAAACACAGACATTCACATGCACTAAATCGACATGGCAAGCAAAATATCGACAGCATTTTTAGTCAAAAGAATTGTATGCACCTCGTGGCTGGCATCGAGTAGGGATTGGTGGCTGCATATCTTTAGCGTAAAGCGCTTGGAAACAAATAGAGTCATCTTGCCAAATGCACCTCGATACAGTTTTTAATATGGTCACTGTGGTGTCACCCCCAGACACCACACTTGCTGGGTGGTAGCCTTTAAATCGGCCGCGGTCCGGTAGTATACGTCGGACCCGCGTGTCGCCACTATCAGTGATTGCAGACCGAGCGCCGCCACACGGCAGGTCTAGAGAGACTTCCTAGCATTCGCCCCAGTTGTACAGCCGACTTTGCTAGCGATGGTTCACTGAAAAATTACGCTCTCATTTGCCGAGACGATATTTAGCATAGCCTTCAGCTACGTCATTTGCTACGACCTAGCAAAGCGCCATTACCAGTTACTATTGATGCTGTAAAACATGTACCGTCAAGAGCGATGTTCACCATTTATGGATTAAAGTTAAGTATTCCAGCAGCTACGTACGTTTTTTGTTAGTCTCATTTCCTTGACCTGTTCCAGACCTCACGCCAGCCTGTGTGAGCTAAAACGCGTGCCTTTCGGCTTCCTCTCATAGTGGCTTGGCTGTCTTGCCAAGTCACAACAGTCACCACAAATAAAAACAAGAAGGCACGCTGTAACTTTTAAGGTTTGGGTTGAGGTTTCAATTTACAGACCACGTGTTCGCGCCTACCGGAAATCACATTATTCAGCAACCGATTACCTAAACAAAAAATTATAACCAGTACCTAATGGTCATTGCAAAAATAGCCACGAGAGGAAATTGTTGAGTTTAACAAATTAATAACATATTCAAATAGCTTTCTTCCCTTGTTCGACACAGCCGTTTTGAGGGAACGTCTTGTCGCTTACCTGTCTTCAGAGCAACTCACTCTGTAGCCGTCGCACGGAGCTCTCTCCGAACCGCTCGCGGAGGTGGGGGAGGCCCATGAGCCCAACCTCTGCTAGGAAAACGTTGTGCTTTACACATCTTTGGCCAAACCCTCTTGTTCCTGCTCTCTGCCTTCCACCGACACCGTTTAGGTTGGTAGAAGATTATGAAACCCACCACTTCTCTGGTTCGTCTGCCACTACATTCAAATCACTCACATTTGACCACACACTTTCAGAAAGGGCGAGAAACTGAAATAAATACACAGAACGTGCACATAAGAATGAAAAAAGAAATATGTCGACCCATATTTTTTCTACAGGCATGCGGTTGTTTGGGCTGAGATCAATTAGTTGCATAAAAGATCGATTTAATTTTCAATTTCGTATATCAGATAGTATGAAGATTTGTTTTGGCACTAATTTTTAATCATATAACGACGCCTATTGTGATGTTAAAAAAGTTACAAGCGAAAATCGTTCTGATGCCTGTGACAGTGGAATATGGGTGCCGGTACTGTTGTTGCTAATAATGTAGAATATGTAACTTTTAGAGAAAAAATGTACAGTAAACATGGGCTCTCTAAAATGCTTACCTGAGAAGCCATGAGCACTGTTCATCTTCGCTAGTCTGAAACACTTCTCCTTTACTGAACAAGTGCTCATATCTCTTAAGGTGTGGCTTATGTAGTCCACGTTTACTGGACATTTTTTCATGTTTTGGTCCACACTACCACCTCTGAAAGTTGCCTGCCATAAAATCTTAGCAACAACTGTACCAGTACTTACATTCCTCTGTCAGAGGTATCAGAACGGTTTTCGCTTATAATTTTCTACTTGTTCGTTTCTGCTACAGGAACTCTTACCACAAATTGATTTGTTTATCCTTCTCAATCATCCTTGAAAGTTTGTAACATCATCACGGAATCACCCTGTATACACTGTCATTTACAGGCGCCGGCTCCTATTAACTTTGACGCCCTATGGGTCGTTGTATGTTGTCTCTGGGCATGGGTGTCTCCGTAAGACATGGTACACTAAGTCCCCTCTACAACTAGAAGTTTGTAACGTGAATTGTGAGACACCCTGTATGTGTTTGAGGGAGGGGGGACAGATCATGCTATTGATAGCCAATGTGCTCGGTGTATGGGATACTTAAAGACGAAAAAAAAAAAAGTATTTAGTCGGAAATACGCACATGCATGACAGAGCTATGACGTAACAGTCGTACAACGGCCGGACATGTCACGAAAATGGCTCTGAGCACTATGGAACTTAACATCTGAGGTCATCAGTCCCCTAGTACTTAGAACTACTTAAACCTAACTAACCTAAGGACATCACACACTCATCCATGCCCCAGGCAGGAGTCGAACCTGCGATCGTAGCGGTTACGCGGTTCCAGACTGAAGCGCCTAGAACCGCACGGCCACAAAGGTTGGCCATGTCGCAACTACTGTGAGACGCGCAGGAGTAGTGCCTGAAAACGGCGGATCTTATTCTTTCTTCCTCGACTGTGAGGTTCGGTCTATAATAAACAGGGCCCGGATTAGAAGGTTTTAACATTACAGAACCCGAAAAGGGCTAAATCGTACGTAAAGCGCAAAAGGAGCTAAACAAGACTTTCACAGAAAATGTATGGCCTAAAGACGATACTTAAACAGATTTTCTGAGTTAATACTAAGGAAGATCAATAACGTAAATTTTCATTCAAGAAAAAAGAAATAAATAAATTTATACACAGCAAACAAAGTGGCAGCTGGCTTGAACGACAAAATTAGAGACAAAAAAACAAACATAAAGGACATGAAAAAATGGTGAGACCACTTATGACATACACAGCTGAGACACGACCGGAAACATCGAAAACTAAAAAACTTTTGCAAACGACAGAAATAAAATATCTGCGAAGGATTACAGAAAGATAGTGAGAGATAGAGAGAGTAATAAAGGCGTTAGAAAAGGATGTATAGGGGACTCCATTAATAAGTGGGTACATAAGAGAAAACACGAATGGAACGAACACGCAGACAAGATGGATGAACGAAGAACGTGAAAAATCGTAAGAAACATATCATCAGTTGGTAAAAGAAATATTGGCCATCCGAGGAAAAGTTAGAGTGACAACCTCAGGGGTACTGAAGGAAATTGACTTTAGCATAGGAAGAAGAAGAAGAAACACAGTACTGGAAACAAGCTTTTGTGTTGCGCAGTGTCACTTGTTATTATGACTCGATAATGTTTCAGCAAGCTGCATCGCTGACTCTTCAGTCTACTAATTGTCGTAGTTCGAAAGGTATAAGAAACCCTGTGCATGACACATTGTCACCTATTGTCACTTTCCACGTGGCGTCCATACCCCGCGTCATTGCGACGTACCCATCCATAGCCTGTAGTCAGGCATGTTAAAGAAAGAAACCGGTGACACATCAGTCCGTTTATTTTGTAATTACGAAGTGGTGGGTTGATTCGCAATCGTCAGTACGCTTTAAGTGTGACTTGTAATGCCTAAAAGGATATTATCAAAGACTGATCTTTCCCCGCAGTGGACTGAAGAGGGCTCCAATTTCAGAAGTGCCGACGGAGTAATTTTTTGCCAAGCCTGTCAAAAACAACCATGTAAACAAAAGTTATTTATATCAGCCATTTTAGGTTACAGTCTTCTTGCTTGTTTTCTTCCCTAGGATTTTCAAATCGAAATTTGATTAAAACCAGTTTACCGACACGCATATCCGATGATATTTTACAGGATAACATTCTTATTATTTCATTACTTCCATCTTATTTGTGTTTGTTTTAATTTTAGGTAAGCCGATAAAAAGCGACATTTCCTTGAACATAAAGATTACGCAGCTGACATAACGAGCACAGCTCCAAGAAGAACAAACAACAGTTTCAACCAATATTTTCCCTTTCGACAAGTGGTGCAGCGGACAGCTCTAAACTAGGCTTGTATGGCGTTTCAGTGTCGGCTAATATACCGTGGAATGTGCTAAAGAACCTTACCTTTGAGGGCTTCCTGGGGAATATCAGCGACCGTAGTAGACAATTTGTGCCAACAGTGTGCTAAAATTATTTGTAACAGGTGTTTGAAAAAGCTATTGATGATCTTTAAACAGAAATTGGTGACCGCTATGTTTGACTTTCAGTGGACGAGATCACTTAACAGTTGTGACGGATATATAGCTAGTTTCATGGAGGGGAAACCCGAAAAGCCCCTCCGTACTCCTATGCAAAGAACTGGAAAGACGAATCGCAATAGTCTAACTCGCACTGTCAGGGATGCTGTACGGACCCTATTGACAGTAGGAGATTGTGAAAATTTTGGCTGTTGGTTACAGAGTGCACTGCCAATAGGCAATGTTAAAAGTGGGAGCAACATTGAAAGAATTCAATCCTAGTACAATCCTCTGCACACGTCTTGCCCTTCGCTTCCTCCGTGTAGTAGAGAAAGTCAAATGTAATATTCCTTCTGAAGAAGAAAAGTTTGTAACTATCGAAACCCAGGTCAAGGGTTGTAACAAAGCTGCGTTCGCAGTCGATTGTATGTTTCTTTGACTCTTTGCAACACTGCGCTTAGTATCATTCCCTTTGGTAAGTACGTGTTTCTGAAAACTGCTACCTCCATTCAGTCCTTTAACGAAGTAGCACCAAAAATTCCCCTCCCACCTGAACCACTACCTACACGTACAGCAAAGCTTGTCTCTACCCACTACTCAGAATGCTAAATTCAGATAGCCAATCGTATTGCCTGCCACGGAAGTCTTGAGTTGACAGGGCAGGATGGCTGCTCATGCTTTCCGCCTGCTAACGGCTTGTAGGGTACACACACTTGTGATACTGAGATGGGCATACTGTGGCTACATCCATACGTTAGTTTTCAGCGTCATTCGCGGAACATGATTTGCAGTTGTGTTTCTTGTCAAGAGAGCAACACTTTGATTCGCCTCTTTGTTAGAATAATGCACTTCTCATTGTGTCATCGGAGCATATCAGTCGCTTGCCATGTTATTTCCCCAGTCGTTAAATATCATTACGGAAATCGTTATGAATATGGGGTTCTTTTATGCTTTTTAGTAAACGTATGGTTCAATAAGAATACGTGGGTCACAGTAGGACGTTTTTGATCATTTTCATGCGCTTCTGAAATCACTTTGAAATAATACAACAGTTTCAATTAATCTCTATCACGAATTCCTTGTCTCAAGAAGCAATTTTAAAATCCTCTTATCATTAATGCTCATGCACACATGAGCTAATGAAAGCGTATGTCCATGGCAACACTGTTTTCACGTGCAACTTATTTGACATACATTCTGAACGGCCTTCATCACAGAAAACATTTCTTGATTTTATGTGCAATATTTAACCAAATTAGGTAACTGCGTCTCAAAGTGAATCTTCGAAAGACCTCCTGAGTGAAAAGGCTTTCTATAAGGTGCGACATACGAACACTACTGATAGGCTGCGTTAGAAGAGTTGAAGATTTTTAATTTCAATTTATCTTCACTTCACTCACGTACTCGTAAAATGCTGAATTTCATTCAGTTCCCCATTGTAAGCCACTCACTACAGTTTATTTTACCTAAAATAGTCGGATCGTTGTATATATTCAGAGGTTACTGTTTAAAGTTTTGTGGCCCTCTTCTAATGAAGCGTTGCAGTCTTGTGCTGATATGAAAGTTCCCACCCTCAGGCACTGATACAGTGAATGTCACGGCGTTTAAACCAGGTATGAATATAATCCTCAACACCTATTGAGCGATCGAATCTTTCTGCCTGACACCAATTTGGCAGGCGTAACATCCGACAAGATATGATGTCACACCAATTTTGTATCCTCCAAGAAAGCAGTTGTAAAGTGGTAGCTACTGCACTCGCTGAGTAACCTTATGTAATCATACTTGCACTAATTTCACAGACTATCAAACGGATCGGTGCACATTTTCGATAGGGAAAAGTGGATGAACTGTTGGGACCTTGATAGGTCACGGGTGCGCTACCAAAGGAAGAAGCCACTCGGGTAGCAGAGTACTTGTGGATTGCATATGAGGGTTTTTTAGACTAGGCGGTAGTTTGAGGTGTCTGATGAGCACTTGGCAGTCGGTTTACAGCAGGGGAAGTCAAACGGCGTCTAGAATAAACACACTTCAAATGCCACAATTTTATCAATAAACTGTCGAAGTATTCGTAATAAGCTCCCGAATTTCATGCCCTACAGGGAAATTCTTGCACTCAAATTATTTTTGGGACTGAGAGATGGCTGAAACCAGAAGCGAAAAGCTCTGAGATATTTAGCGAGTCGTGGAACGTAAATCGGACAGACAGAGCGGGAGTTTTCATTTCAGTTAACGAAAATATTGTCTCTGTTGAGGTCGCAGTTGAGTGTGACAGTGAAGTCACCTGGTCGCGTGCAGGTGAAACTAAGTTAATTGTTGGATGTATTCACCGGCCACCCACCGGCAGTTCTAGTATCATTTAAAGAAAGACTACTGTCAATGGCGCGTAAATACTAAGATCATGCAATACACGCTGTAGTCGACTTTAACCTGCCGAGTATAGAATGGGGTTGTCTATGGATTCCTTGCGGGAGGTACAGAATATATACTTTTGAACACGTTTCCTGAAAATTGTCTTGAGCAGCTAGTCGGCAGCCCACGCGCATTGGAAATATTTTGGACCTTGAAGCTACAAATACGCAGACCTTATCGACAATGTCTGTATAGAAACGGGGATTAGCGATCATGATGACATTATAGTCACTATGATTACGAAAGTTAATAAATCAGTCACACAGTCAAGGAGAGTGTTTCTGCTGGATAGAGTAGATAAGCAGTTATTAACGTCTTACTGAGACAGTGAATCAGCATCACTGAATATCAGTAAGACGGATTCAGAGGAATTATAGGCAAAGTTTAAGCAGATTGTAAATCGTGATGCGGAGAGTTATGTGCCTAGTAGTGGAGAAAGGACGGTTTAATAACGAAATTCGTAAGTTACTGAGGAGGCAAGGGCTGTTGCGCTCTACGTTCGAAATAGAACGCGTGAATGACGAAAAGGGAAGGTTAGTATAGATTCGTGCGTCTAGGAACAGATCTATGCGCGAAATATGCAACTAGTACCACCATCTCACCATAGCAAAAGATCTAGCAGAGAATCCGAGAAAATTCTGGTCGTATGTAAAATCCCAATGCGGGTCTAAGGCTTCCATTATGTTCCTTGCTGACCTGTCTGATATTGCAGTTGAAGATAGTGAAACGAAAGCCTATGTTTTAAATTTCACGTTCAAGAAATAGTTCACGCAGGAGAACCGTACAAACATACCGTCATTTGACCATCAGACAGACTCCCGTACGGATGACATTGAAATGAGCTTACCTGGCATAGAGAAGCAACATAAAGGTTTGAAAACAAATAGATCACCAGGTCCGCATGGAAACCCAGTTCGATTTTACAAATAGTATTCTACGACACTGGTCCCTTACCTAG
The DNA here is from genome assembly GCF_021461395.2 of Schistocerca americana. NCBI lineage: Eukaryota > Metazoa > Arthropoda > Insecta > Orthoptera > Acrididae > Schistocerca > Schistocerca americana. Next base: position 562,513,624 of record NC_060124.1, read on the forward strand.
CTTGCACTTATCGGGAATCTCTTGCCCAACACAAAATTCCAAGCTAATGGGGAAAAAGCGCACGTGACTCCGGTGTATAAGAAAGGTAAAAAAACGGACCCTCAAAATTACGGTCCAACATCCATAAATTCTGTTTGCTGCAGAATCGTTGAAAACATTCTCCGTTCCAACACGATAAACTTTCTTGAGGGTAAGCATCTTACGTGGGCGAATCAGCATGATTTTAGAAAGCACCGCTCGTGCGAAACTCAGCTTGCCCTTCTCTCACATGGTATACTGAGAACTCTGGATGAAGGGCAACAGACGGATTCCATGTTTCTAGATTACCGAGAAGCATCTGAAACGGTGCCCCTTCGCAGGTTGTTAACGAAGGTACGAGCAGATATGTGAGTGGGTTGAAGACTTCTTAAATAATAGAACCCACTGTGTTGTCCCCGACGGGGAGTGTTCATGAGAGACAAAGTGCCCCAGGGAAGTGTGGCAGGACCGCTGTTGCTCTGTATATACACAAGTGATTTGGCGGTCAGAGTGGGTTCTGCGGCAGTTTGCTGATGATGTCGAGTTATAGGTGTCAAAGTTGAAAGCCTGTAGGAAAATACAAGACGACTTAGACAAAATTTCCAGTTGGTGGAATGAATCTCAGATAGCCCTAAATCTGGAAAATGTAAGTTAATGAGGATGATTAGGAAGAACAAAAACGTAATGTTCGGGTACAGTAGTACTATTGTCCAGCTTGATACAGGCAAGTCCTTTAAATATCTGGGCGCAACGTTGCAAAGCGATGTGAGGTGGAACGAGCATGTGAAAACTGTGGTAGGGAAGGCAAGTAGTCGACTTCCGTTTAGGGGAAGAATTTTCAGTTCAAAATGGTTCAAACGGTTCTGAACAGTATGGGACTTAACATCTGAGGTCATCAGTCCCCTAGAACTTAGAAATACTGAAACCTAACTAACCTAAGGACATCACACTTATCTATGCCCGTGGCAGGATTCGAACCTGCGACCGTAGCGGTCTGCGCGGTTCCAGACTGAAGCGCCTAGAACCGCTCGGCCACAGTGGCCGGCAGAATTTTGGGAAACAGTGGTTCACTTATAAAGGAGACCGCATATAGGACGCGGGTGTGACCTATTCTTGAGTTCTGACCGAGTGTTTGGGAGCCTTATCAGGGCGGACTGAAGGAAGACATCGAAGCAATTGAAAGGAGCAGGAGGGCTGCTAGATTTGTTACCGGTAGTTTCGAACAAAGTTTTACGGAGATGCTTTGGGTACTCAAATGGGAATCCCTGGATGGAAGATAGCGTTCTTTTCGGGAAACACTATTAAGAAAATGTATACAACCGGCATTTGAAGCTGGCTGCTGAACGATTCTATTTCCGCCAACATTCATCGCGCGTAAGGACCACAAAGATAAGATACGAGAAATTAGGGCTCATACGGAGGAGTACAATCAGTTCTTCTTCCCTCGCTCTCTTTGCGAGTGGGAGTATCTATGTAGATGTAGATGTAGCTGGCCTGGGCGTCACATGCCACGGCTTTTACGAAAAAATGTGAAGCGTAAAGTATAAAAACAGGATGTGAAGATCAATTGACATCCTTGAGTGTTTAAAAACTGATAGTCCGATCCCAATATGATAGTGGAAGTTTTTGCTGCTAATAACTCCACAAATGCCTTCCTAAAGCTGAATACAGACGAACTTTCTGTATGTACGGGTAGCGTAGATGAAATCAACACTAATCACAGCACTGTTTGTGGAATCGTCGTAAGTGAGCCCTTGCGATATAGCAGACAAATACATCCAGAAGTATAGTCTGTTAATGACGTCCCCAGTTTTTGATATTATAGGGGAGGTTAGCAAGACCAGTGCATTAATAAGCCACCATGTGTCTGTGCTCTGCAGTATCCTGAAGTTTCTGGACACCAGCGTAAACATATAACTACAGAAACTATCATTCCACGGATCCTGTTTCATTTCTGTCTAAAGACATGGGGCATTACGGGATACATTCTGAAATGTAGTACCCATACGAAGCGTATAAGCTGTGTGCATTGTTGTCTACGTGATTTTGACAAATAACAATTCCTACAAATATGGAACCAAAATAAAAAACCTGCAGATGATTTAAACAATGCAATAATCAGTTACTATTACTGTTGAGCTAAGAATCACACAAATCCTGGGTGGCTAGAGGAAAGAATCATCTCTGTATCAGGATAATGTTTCGGAAAATCATGGTACGTAAAATCATAAAAACTATTTGTTTTATGAGGTAACTGAACACACTGTTCCGTTACAGTGCAGTGACACATTTATTACGATTTGGTGGGTAAAGAGTCATTTGGTATTTTTCGTGTGATAAAGGTTATTTCTTACTTAGGTTTAAAGTTTAATTATTTCTGGTTTTTTGCCTTTATGACGAAGTGGTACACAATATTGTAAACAATGCCGTAACCATATACCTATCACATAACAAGTAGATACCAGGGACTAAAGTAACAGCGGTATTCAGTCGCAAACAGAGAAGAACATGGATTACTGAGTGCGAAATATCATTGGTATGTACAAACAGAAGCCATATCGAAATACACACAGGACTCTCAACGCATTAGCTTTCAGTTAGCAGCGTTTTATGCATATAAATAACAAACTCTACTAAACTTCAACCATAGATAGTTCGGAACACATGTACACCGAATTGTGACCATTCAATTACAGAAGCTGTGTATTTAGTGAGTAAAGGGCACACAAACGGCGACCACTCACGTAGCATCTGATTATTTCGAAATTTTTTAATTCCTTGTGCAATGTATCGGCGGTTTGAGAGTGTCCGTAAAAGCAATTATAGGGGCGGGGGAAAGGGGGGCAATTCCATCACGCACTATGCGCGAACTACAACATACAGAGGACTCCATTGGTACCTTATTCCTCTCCGTTGTTCGCTTTATTTGAACAAAACGCAAGTCCTGTCTTAAGCGAAAGTGGCTAACCGACTCCCACAAACAAGTTACGTGGAAAAAGAAACAAAAGTTATGCAGTACGTTAAATTATATGTTTTGCCGTTACTGACAGAAATGCTATAGAAATTACTGGAACTGTCCAATTCAAATTGAGTCGTGAGTGGAATATTCTAACGAAATCATTGTAAATTTAGCCAGAATACTGTTCTGCATATCAACGTGATTTTCATATAAATTTTAAATCGTGTTATTTTCAGTTTATAAATTCAGCGTTGACGCGCCAGCAGTGTTTCCACTCAGTTTGTGGCACTGAAAACAATGTATTGCTGCATCAAACAAGTGATCGACACTTCTCACTGAGTTCTCTCGGGTGAAAGCTGATAGAATTTACTGCTATTTTAGTGAACATATTACAGCAAAGAGCATCTTGGAAGTGCGTGATCTGATGCATTCGTATGAATCTTCACTCATAGTGGATCATATTTCACTCAGTTCCAGTTCTGCAAATTCTTATCTGCCAGTTGGAAGGAAGAAAGATTGTGTTTAACGTCCCGTTGACATCGAGGTCATTAGAGACGGAACACAAGCACGGATTGTCTTAAGGATGGGGAAGAAAATCTACAGTGCACTTTCAAAAGTACCATCCCGGCATTTGCATAGAGCGATTTTCTTACATCAGAATTTGTAGCACTTGCGTGGACGACAGCAGACTCTTTGCCCCGATTAATAGTTATTTGTTAATCTTTGGCTGCCCGAAAAAAGACTATAATCTTCACTATTTACTGTATATGTATGATTGGTCTTTATATGCACTTTCCTGTGTTCCCGAGATTTTAATATACTCTATTCGGTATTATAATCTTCTGACTACCGTTCGGTACGAAGGCGTCTAGATTCTCCAATTGTTAAGTGTAGCAAATGATATACAGCATTGGAGGAAAAAAGAGTTCACTTGAAAACAGGAAGTACCTTGTTGAAACACCACCTCGATCCAAACTATTCTTTATTCACTTCTTAAATTCATAAAAGTAGTTTGAAGCTACATGCTCTTTGGAAAATGTCTTGTTTGGAAACTTCAGTGACAATAATTATCATAAAAAGTATACGAAGTCAATATTGCAAAAGAAAATTACTAATAGAGTTTAGAAATGTGCAGGGACAGTGAATATGTCGAGACAGGTAAAACTATCTTCAAAAGTTGTTTATATCTGAAATTTCAAACGAATCGACATCTGTATTTGCACGCAAGTTACAGGTGTCAGTTACAATCGGTCGTAACGGCATGAACGTTTACAATCGACCAGTAAGTGAAACTGCATTTGCCACAAGTTGCAAATCGACTAATGACCTGGCACTACCAAAACACTTTAATTTGTATAAAAAATTGAGACTGTGTAGCCAAGGTGAAACTTCAACCAGGTACCGTCTCACGCAAGCTTAAACACGCTTCGGCGCCAAAAATTGATAAACATTTGGGTGGAATCAAAGACTCACCACTCAACTACACTTGTATAGGGAAGGGTGGGAGGCGGGAGGGGAGGAGGCAACGAGAGACGGCCATAAAATAACTGTATAGCCTTATCTAGGAGAAATTGAATAAAAAGTTTCATTATACCAAACATTTCCCATCAACTTTTGTTTAAGTATTCCCCAGAGGCAGTGTATGTACGTGTTTACATATAGCTTTCCCAATGTGTAGTGGTGTTTACGTCCTTTGCTTCTCGGCATGCGCATATCGTCCGTCCTACCAGTTTTCCGAAACCTGAATTATTTAAAAAATTGTCTTCTTTATAGCGTATCATTGAGCACAAATTTAAGAAATGCACTCCAACAATATTCAGAAACTGAACATGTTGTCCTTACAATATTCCGGAACTGAACATGTCGACATAGGTGTAAAGTGTTTGGGCAAACACCAATTATAGCTGCACGTAGGCAGCTTCTTTCAGACAGTACTTCGTTACTGATAACTGTGTCATCTGCAAGAAGCTTCATGTTAGTATTAATATCGTCTGCAACGTCATTAATAGACAACATGAAGAGCATGGGTCCATAAACACTTCCCTGGGGTGCACATGAAGTTACTTCTACATCTGATGATGACCCTCCATTTAAGATAAGCTCGATCATACAACCTAAGCTCGTTAATACAATGTACTAGAACCTGATGACAGAAAGGGCAAACCATTTTAAATCTAAACGAAGAATACTATGATAATTAGAAGGAAATAGTAATTGTGGAAATAATATAAATCCTTGAGTGGACTGAAAAGTATATGTAAAACTTAGGAAAGCATACATGTGAAATTACAATAATGAATAACGTAATTATATCTCTGCGTCTGTATTTCCATATCACCACTACACTATGATGACAAAATTCATTGGATACCTCCCAGTATCGTGCAGGAATTTCCTTTTCCCGACGTAGTGCAGCAACTCGACGTAGCATGGACTCAACAAGTCCCCTACAGAAATAGTAAGCCATGCTACCCCTATAGCTGTCCATATTTCCGAAAGTGTTGCGGCGCAGGATTTTGTGCACTAACGTACCTCTCGATTATATCCCATAAATATTCGATAGGATTCTCGACGAGCGATCTGGGTGACGAAATCATTCGCTCGAATTGTTCAGAATGTTCTTCAAACCACTCGCTAACAACTGTGGCTCGGTAAAATAGGACATTACCACCCATAAAAATTCAATCGTGGTTTGAGAACGAAGAGTTTCCTAGCAGACGAATATAACCTTTTCCAGTCAATGACCTGTTCAGTTGGACTACAGGACCCAGTCCATTCCAAGTAAACACGACTCACACTGTTATGTAGCAACTATCATCTTGCATAGTGCCTTGTTGACGTCTTGGGCCCATGGCTTCGGGGGACTGCGCGACACTCTAACCCTCCCATCAGCTATCACCAAATGAAATCGGGACTCATCTGATCAGGCGAAATTAACTGAATGCCCATAATCGGGAAGGAAGGTTGGAAAATTTAAAAGTGAAGTGGATCGGTTAAAATCAGATCTAGTGCAAATTAATGAAGTTTGCAGGCAAAAGGAACAGGACTTCTGGTCAGGTGAATACAGGGTTACAAATGCAAAATCAAATAGGGGTAATGCAGGGGTGGGTTTAATAATGAAATAGAAAATAGGAAATCAGGCAAGTTACTATAAACAACACAGTGAACGCATTATTGTAACCAAGAGAGACACGAAGACCCCATCAACCACAGTGGTACAAGTTTATACGCCAGTTATTTCTGCATATGATAAAGAGATAGATGACATGTATGACGAGATGAAAGAAATTATTTTGATAATTAAAGACGACAAAAATATAAGAATGATGGGAAACTAGAATTCGACAGTAGGAAAAGGAAGAGAAGAAAAAATAGTAGGTGAATATGGGCTGAGGGAAAGGAGTGAAAGAGGAAGCCACGTGGGAGAGTTTGGCCTGGAGCAAATACTTGGTTTAAGAATCTTGACAGTAGGCTGTTGTACACGTGGAAGAGACCAGTCTCCACACCGGGAGCTATGAGGCTGACTATGTAATGGTAAGACAGAGATATCGGATCCGGATTTTAAATTGTAAGACAGCTAAAGTGGAAGATATGGACTCTGACCACAATTTACTGGTTATGAACTGCAGATTGAAACTGAAGAAATTGCAAATAAGAAAGGAAATTAGTGAGATGGGATCAGGTTAATTTGAAAGAACAAGAGGTTCTTGAGAGTTTCAGAGGCTGCATTAGGCAGCGATTGACAAAAACAGCGGACGGAATTCAGTAGAAGACGAATGGGTAAAAATGAAATACTAGAGCGGGAGAGGATGAAATATGTAAAAAGACAAGCCCTAGTAGATATCCTTGAGTAACTCAAAAGTTATTGGTTTCAGCTGATGAAAAAAGAAACTATAAAAGTGCACTAAATAGAGCAACCGAAAGGGAATACGAACGTCTAAAAATGAGATTGACAGAAAGTGCAAACACGGTAAGCAGGAATGGCTACAGGACAAATGTAAGGATTAATAGCCTATATAACTAGAGGAAAGATAGATACTACCTACACAAAAGTCAAAGGGACCTTTGGAGAATTGAGAAGTGGCTGTATAAATATGAAGAGTGGAGATGGGAAACCAACTCTAAGCAAAGAAGGGAAAGCTTGAAGGTTTAAAATGTATTTAGAGGGTCTATACAAGATACATGTGCTTGAGGGCAATATCAGAGTGGAAGAGGACGTAGATGAAGATAAGATGGGAGATACGATACAGCGAGCAGAATTTGACAGAATACTGAAAGACCCAAGCAGAAACAATGGATGGGAGTAGACGACAGTCCGTCAGAACTACTGACAGCTTTGGGAGAGCCAGCCATGACGAAACTCTTCCACCTGGTGTGCAAGATGTATAGGACAGGCGAAATACTCTCAGACTTCAAGAACAATATAATAATTCCAATTCCAAAGAAATCAAATGCTGACAAGTGTGAAAATTACTGGACTGTCAGTTTACTGTGTCATGGTTGCAAGATACTGATACGAACTCTTTACAGAAGCATGGATGAACTGACAGAAGCCGAGCAAGGGAAAGGTCAGTTTGGATTCTGGAGAAATATGGTAACACGTGAGGCAATACTGCTCTTCGAACTTCTCTTAGAAGATAGGTTCAGGAAAGGCAAACGTACGTTCTTAGCATTTGTAGACTTAGAGAAGCTTTTGGCAATGTTGACTGGAACACCCCCTTTGAAATTCTGAAGGTAACAGTGTTAAACAACAGGCACCGAACGGCTACTTAAAACTTGTACAGGAGCCAGATGGCAGTTGCAACAGTCGAGGGGCATGAAAGGGAAGCAGTTGTTAAGAAGGAACTGCGACAGGCTTGTAGCCTATCGCCGATGTTATTGAGTCTGTATACTGAGCAAGCAGTAAAGGAAACCAAAGAAAAATTTGGAGTAGGATTTAATGTGCAGGGCGAAGAAATATAAGCTTTGAGGTTTGCCGATGACATAATTCTCTCAAAGTCAGCAAAGGACTTGGAAGGGCGGCTGAACGGAGTGGACAGGGTCTTGAAACGAGGATATAAGAGAAACATCAATAAAAACAGAAAATGTGTAATGACATTACCCAAATTAAGTAAGGTGATGCTGAAAGAATTAAGGTAAGAAACGAGGAACTTAAAGTAGTAGGTGAGTTTTGTTGTTTGGATAGCAAAATAACTGATGATGGCGGAAAGACAGAGGATATCAAGTGTAGTCTGGCAATGGGCAGAAAAGCGCTTCTACACAATAGAAGTTTGGTGACATCGAATACAGATTTAAGTGCGAGGAATTCTATTCTGAAAGTATTTGTCTGGATTGTCGTCATGTTGGACGATATACAGTTTAGACAAGAAAAGAATAGAAGATTTTCAAATCTGATGCTACAGAAGAACGCTGAAGTTTAGATGGGTAGATCACGTAAATAATGAGGAGTTACTGAAAGAATTGCGGAAAAAAGAAACTTGTGACAGAACATGACTAGGAGAGGGGATCGGTGGGTAGGACATATTATGAGACATCAAGGGATCACGAATTTAGTACTGGAGCAAGGTGTGTGTGTGTGTGGGGGAGGGGGGGGGGGTGGAGGGGGGAGCGGGCTAAAAATCATTCCGGGAGTCCAAGAGATGAATACTGCAAGCATATCAGAAGGATGTAAGCTGCAGTAGTTACTCAGAGATGAACTGACTTGCACAGAATAGAGTAGCATGAAGACCTGTATTAGACCTGTCTTGGGACTGAAGGCCACAACAACTGCAGCAAGGTTTATATAGAATTTTAGGAGTAGTATTAATATTGATCTACAGTCGCTTTATGTGACTGCGTGCGTATGGGATTTATTGTTTGTTCCCGTTTTTGGATTTATTAGTATTTCATATCATCCGTTCCTTAGGTGGCCCTCGAAACGTTTGCGTGTTGTTTCGTTATGTTTAGCGCTTTTTTCTGCTACTCGGATTTCTACGTCTACTGCACCACTCAGCATCAGAGCATTTTTTCTTCCTATTACACAATCGAAGTCAGGTTTTATTCAATGGGTCCAATGTGTCATCTCTCAGAGAAGCAACCGGTTTGTCGCCAGCCTTTCCTTGTAGTTCATGAATTCTTTGAGATGCAACACAAAGATCGTCACGACTTCAGTGTCCTCTTTTTTTATGTTTATTGACATTCAAGATTGGAACTTGGTTTCTCTTCTCAACATATTCGATGTTTTCTACTCTATTTTGAACAAGGTACTGTTGTTAGTTTATATTTTCGCTATGAAGATGTTTTGAACGCTCTGACAGTGTTCAAGAGGTGATGTCTCGCATCCAGTCTCCACGAATTTTTACAGCATGGTGTCTTCGTCGGTAATGGATTCGTGGTCGCATTTGTTTTCTGTGTATTCAGAATAGCTGTATTCACTGTTTTTGAAATGTTCTTCGCTTCCACCAATGCCTGCTTGTATCTGCACATCCTCTTTCAGTTCCATGGGCGCATTCTGGTGTTAATCGTGAAATGTATCACTCTTACTTACAGGTTCCTTGTCAGCTGATTTACTTTTATTAGCAGTTTGTTGCACTACAATTGGTTCCCTTGCTTGTCAGAGATGGGTTCTGTAATTTCCTCATTCACCTTTCTGCCCTTTCCGACACTGAGGTACCCATAGTGAGTTTTGACCGTGGTTGAATTTTTCTAATACGTGACTGTACAAGGCGCCTTTCGTCACAATTGACCCTAAGGTGTGCAGCTGAATTGCATACAGAGCACATGGGGGGTTCATTTTCATATGAAACATACGCTCTACGACGGCATACAGTTGTGTAAGAGGATACGTGCATCAATAATTCTACTTCAACTATTCGATTGCCATTGAGCTTGCCACAACGGAAGTTTTCCGATCACGCTTCGTCTTTGATAGCCTAAACCTCCGAGTAGGAAATAAACACTTCTATGTCTTTTAGAGAAGCACTTCTGACGGTAGATTACAGACCCTCATCATGCAACTTAAGATCTGAACATGTCACTGATACTGTGCTGATAAAATCATCATTATCCTTAAATTTAACTCCACCATTTGTGTTCCTGACTATTCTCTCACAAATGTCGTTATTTCTGCATTTTGAGCATACATTATTGACAGCAGTGTTAATCTGAATGCCTAACATTTCCTCATATAGCAACTTCACGTCACTTGTCATACATTTTGGACTAGCAAGATGAGTAGACCATTCGGTATTTAGCACAAAACTAAATTTCAAGATAAAATGTCAAATAAAAACACCTTCAGCAGTCTAAATTTTATATTTTATTTTACTTTTGCTACCAGTTTTTGTGTTATACTACGTTATTCTCAGGCCCCATGGCTGACGTGTAGGAGGAATCCCACCACTTATACATTCGAAATAGGGGTCAGAATACAGGGATGGCGTTGTTAAAATGAAGTCCACGGATACCAGTGGCCATATCCTGGCCGCTACTCTGATTCTACAAGAGGTGGGCTTCTTTTCTACACGTTTTCCAGAGGGAATGAATATAGCGCGAAGTAACGCTGAAACCGGTAGGAAAATTGAAATAAAACTGGAAATTTAGACGGCTGGACGTGTTTTCACTTGACATTCCATATGAACAACCGAGGTTCCGTGAACATCCTGTATAAAAATGGGCTTACAGAAAATAAATTTCAAGGTTTACTCACAGAGCAGTTGACACCTCCCTGCAGGACAAACGACAAACGACACGCCTTAGATAAGTTCGTACCGACTAAGGTCCAAAGCGAGGGGAAAGATCCACCGTGGTATAACAATCATGTACGAAAGGTACTACGGAAACAAAGAAAGCTTCATCATAGGTTTAAGAGTAGTCGAATCATAGCTGATAAGGAAAAGCTGAACGAAGCGAAAAAGAGCGTAAAGAGAGCAATGAGAGAAGCATTCAACGAATTCGAACATAAAACATTGGCAAACAATCTAAACAAGAACCCTAAAAAGTTTTGGTCATATGTAAAATCGGTAAGCGGATCTAAATCCCCTATTCAGTCACTCGTTGACCACGATGGCACCGAAACAGAGAACGACCGAAGAAAGGCAGAAATACTGAATTCAGTGTTCCGAAACTGTTTCACTGCGGAAAATCGTAACACGGTCCCTGATTTCAGCCGTCGCACGGACGCCAAAATGGAAAATATTGAAATAAACGATATCGGAATTGAAAAACAACTGCTATCACTTAGTAGCGGAAAAGCATCCGGACCAGACGAGATACCCTTAAGATTCTACAGTGATTATGCTAAAGAACTTGCCCCCTTTCTATCAGCAATTTATCGTAGATCGCTGGAAGAACGTAAAGTACCTAGCGACTGGAAGAAAGCGCAGGTCGTTCCCATTTTCAAGAAGGGTCATAAATCAGATGCGAATAATTATAGGCCTATTTCGCTTACGTCAATCTGTTGTAGAATAATGGAACATGTTTTGTGTTCTCGTATTATGACGTTCTTAGATAATACAAATCTCCTTCATCATAACCAACATGGATTCCGCAAACAGAGATCATGTGAAACTCAGCTCGCCCTATTTGCCCAAGAAATTCACAGTGCCGTAGACACTGGCGAGCAGATTGATGCCGTATTCCTGGACTTCAGGAAGGCATTTGATACGGTTCCGCACTTACGTTTAGTGAAAAAAATACGAGCTTACGGAATATCGGACCAGGTTTGTGATTGGATTCAGGATTTCCTAGAAGAAAGAACACAACATGTCATTCTTAACGGTTCAAAATCTGCAGATGTAGAGGTAATTTCGGGAGTACCGCAGGGAAGCGTGATACGACCTTTATTGTTTACAATATACATAAATGACTTAGTTGACAACATCGGTAGCTCCGTGAGGCTATTTGCAGATGACACGGTTGTCTACAAGAAAGTAGCAACATCAGAAGACTCGTACGTACTCCAGGAGGACCTGCAGAGGATTAATGCATGGTGCGACAGCTGGCAGCTTTCCCTAAACGTAGATAAATGTAATATAATGCGCATACATAGGGGCAGAAATCCATTCCAGTACGATTATGCCATAGGTGGTAAATCATTGGAAGCGGTAAGGACCGTAAAATACTTAGGAGTTACTATCCAGAGCGATCTGAAGTGGAATGATCACATAAGACAAATAGTGGGAAAAGCAGGCGCCAGGTTGAGATTCATAGGAAGAATTCTAAGAAAATGTGACTCATCGACGAAAGAAGTAGCTTACAAAACGCTTGTTCGTCCGATTCTTGAGTATTGCTCATCAGTATGGGACCCTTACCAGGTTGGATTAATAGAAGAGATAGACATGATCCAGCGAAAAGCAGCGCGATTCGTCATGGGGACATTTAGTCAGCGCGAGAGCGTTACGGAGATGCTGAACAAGCTCCAGTGGCGGACACTTCAAGAAAGGCGTTACGCAATACGGAGAGGTTTATTATCGAAATTACGAGAGAGCACATTCCGGGAAGAGATGGGCAACATATTACTACCGCCCACATATATCTCGCGTAATGATCACAACGAAAAGATCCGAGAAATTAGAGCAAATACCCAGACTTACAAGCAGTCGTTCTTCCCACGCACAATTCGTGAATGGAACAGGGAAGGGGGGATCAGATAGTGGTACAATAAGTACCCTCCGCCACACACCGTAAGGTGGCTCGCGGAGTATAGATGTAGATGTAGATTGAACTAAATTACTTCGCCACGACACGGCGTCGCAACACCGAATGCGCTAGCCACGCCCGAACTACGCCCCAACCTCACAAACGTATTTTATTAGGAGTGCTAGTCCCGTAGAGTATGGTGGACAACCTGTGTGAAGTTTAAAGGCTAGGAGGGAGGAGCTGCAGGGAGTAAAGCACGTGAATTCTGTCTCGACAGCTGAGCCGGTAGCGCGCTTGTCTGTTCCAAGGCAAATGTCCGTGGTTTGTTTCCAAGTCTGGCAAACAGCTTTAATCTTTCGTACATATATTGGAAAATAGCGTGCTATTTAAAAAGAATTGATGAAAGCAGACTAACAAAACAATAATTTAATCGTCGTTTAGCTGGCCGGTGTGGCCGAGCGGTTCTAGGCGCTTCAGTCTGGAACCGCGCTACCGCTACGGTCGCAGGTTCGAATCCTGCCTCATGCATGGGTATGTGTGATGTCCCTAGGTTAGTTAGGTTTACGTAGTTCTAAGTTCTAGGTGACTGATGACCTCAGAAGTTAAGTCCCATAGTGCTCAGAGCCATCTGAACCATTTTTTAATCGTCGTTTGTCACTAAGAAGAAATCGAAAAAGAGAATCTTCGCAAAGTAATAGAGAAAGCAGCACAATGAGTCAATGAAAATCTTTAAGAGAAAAGGGTCGCCATCCCAAACAGGAAGTAAAATTATGAGTAACTTTTCTAAACACGGGAAGTCCAGAAATAAAAATTTTATATTAACTGATGATGATTTGAAAATGAGAACTTATTAATGGCCTTGAATATAAGAAAATGGGAAAAGTAGGGAAAATCTCACTCTTTATATAAAGGCACACCTACCCCTGAAGTTTTAAAATCTGTGGACTTATTCACCACAACAGGGTCATTTCGTGTTTAAACCAAATTCACATACAAAAACTCAAGCGTCTATTCTTTAAAGTTTATTTTGAGCAATAATTACTGATAGACCGATCACATGAAAATTTGCGTTCAACATCAGTGTAAACAATACAATGAAAATTAGTGATTTTGATTTATTGGTATTACATTTCTTGTATGAGAAATTTCTATTTATTTCGCGATTGCTCATTCAAAATCATTATTAGCAGTATATCATCATCATCATTTAAGACTGATTATGCCTCTCAGCGTTCAGTCTGGAGCATAGCCCCCTTATAAAATTCCTCCATGATCCCCTATTCAGTGCTCACATTGGTGCATCTTCTGATGTTAAACCTATTTCTTCAAAAGCATTCTTAACCGAATCCAGGTACCTTCTCCTTGGTCTGCCCCGACTCCTCCTACCCTCTACTGCTGAACCCATGAGTCTCTTGGGTAACCTCGCTTCTCCCATGCGTGTAATATGACCCCACCATCTAGGCCTGTTCGCCCTGACTGCTACATCTATAGAGTTCATTCCCAGTTTTTCTTTGATTTCCCCATTGTGGACACCCTTCTGCCATTGTTCCCATCTACTAGTACCTGCAATCATCCTAGCTACTTTCATATCCGTAACCTCAACCTTGTTGATAAGGTAACCTGAATCCACCCAGCTTTCGCTCCCATTCAACAAAGTTGGTCGAAGGATTGAACGGTGCACAGATATCTTAGTCTTGGTACTGACTTCCTTCTTGCAGAAGAGAGTAGATCGTAGCTGAGCGTTCACTGCATTAGCTTTGATACACCTCGCTTCCAGTTCTTTCACTACGTTGCCATCCTGTGAGAATATGCATCCTAAGTACGTGAAACCGTCCACCTGTTCTAACTTTGTTCCTTCTTTTGGCACTCAATCCGTTTATATTTCTTTCCCACTGACATTACTTTCGTTTTGGAGATGCTAATCTTCATACCAAAGTCCTTACATTTCTGATCTAGCTCAGAAATACTACTTTGCAAACTTTCAATCGAATCTGCCATCACAACAAAGTCATCCGCATATGCAAGACTTCTTATTTTGTGTTCACATATCTTGATCTTACCCAGCCAGTCTATTGTTTTCAACATATGATCCATAAATAATATGAACAACAGTGGAGACAGGTTGCAGCCTTGTCTTACCCCTGAAACTACTCTGAACCATGAACTCAATTTACCGTGAACTGTAACTGCTGCCTGACTATCCATGTAAAGACCTTCAATTGCTTGAAAAAGTTTGTCTCCTATTCCATAATCTCGTAGAACAGACAATAACTTCCTCCTAGGAACCCGGTCATATGCCTTTTCTAGATCTATAAAGCATAGATACAATTCCCTGTTCCACTCATAACACTTCTCCATTATTTGCCGTAAGCTAATGATCTGGTCCTGACAACCTCTAAGAAGCCTAAACCCACACTGATTTTCATCCAATTTGTCCTCAACTAATGCACATTCCTTTCAACAATACCTGAGAAGATTTTACCCACAACGCTGATTAAAGAGATACCTCTGTAGCTTTTACAATCTTTTCTGGTTTCATGATTGAAGATTGGTGTGATTACTACTTTTGTCCAGTCTGATGGAACCTGTCCCGACTCCCAGGCCATTTCAATTATTCTGTGTAGCCATTTAAGACCTGACAATCCACTGTATTTGATGAGTTCCGACTTAATTTCATCCACCACAGCTGCTTTATTGCACTGCAATCTATTGACCATTTTCTCACTTCCTCAAATGTGATCCTATTTCCATCATCATTCCTATCCCATTTTACCTCGAAATCTGAAACATTACTGATCGTATTTTCACCTACATTGCGCAACTCTTCAAAATATTCCC
Source organism: Schistocerca americana (assembly GCF_021461395.2). Taxonomy (NCBI): domain Eukaryota; kingdom Metazoa; phylum Arthropoda; class Insecta; order Orthoptera; family Acrididae; genus Schistocerca; species Schistocerca americana. The sequence goes on from NC_060124.1 coordinate 562,529,057, forward strand.
TCCATCTGGCCAAGGAATCCACAGGATTCACCAGCAGTTTTCTTGACCTGTCCAAAATGCTTGTCATTTCCTTCTTACCTCCCTTTCGAAGACTGCTAATTACACTCCAGAATGGTATTCCAGCAGCTTGACCCAAAGTCTCCAACCTGTTTTCAAAGTCTTCCCAAGATTTCTTCTTGGATGCTGCAATTATCTGTTTGGCTTTGTTTCTTTCTTCAACATAACTTTCTCTGTCTACCTGAGTTCTAGTATGTAGCCATTTTTGATACGCCTTCTTTTTCCTTTTACAGGCTGCCTTGACTGTGTCATTCCACCAAGCTGTTTGCTTCATCCTACTTTTACACACTACTGTTCCAAGACATTCTTTAGCCACTTCTAGTACTGTGTCCCTGTACCTTGTCCATTCCTTTTCCAATGACTGTAATTGACTACATTCAATTAACTGGTACCTTTCTGAGATCGCTGTTATGTACTTGTGCCTGATTTCCTTATCCTGAAGTTTCTCCACTCTTATCCTCCTACATATGGACCTGATCTCCTGCACTTTCGGCCTCACAATCTCAATTTCACTGCAGATTAAATAATGATCAGTGTCACCAAAGACTCCCATGAATACACGTGTATCCCTCACAACCTTCCTGAATTCCTGATCTGTTATTTTATAGTGAATGACAGATCTGGTTCACCTGCCTTCCCAAGTATACTGGTGAATGTTCTTATGTTTAAAAAAGGAGTTTGTGATTACTAAGCCCATACTGGCACAGAAATCCAAGAGTTGTTTCCCGTTGTTGTTGGCCTCCATATCCTCTCCAAATTTACCCATAACCTTTTCATACCCTTCTGTTCGATTTCCAATCCTGGCATTAAAATAACCCATGAGAAGAACACTGTCCTTGCCCTTTACTCTAACAACTACATCACTGAGTGCCTCATAAAAACTCTCCATCTTATCGTGATCTGGCCCTTCACAATGCGAATATACTGACACAATCCTAATTTTCTTGCTAGACACTGTCAAATCTATCCACATCAGTCGTTCGTTTACATACCTTACTGCAACTACGCTGGGTTCCATTTCTTTCCTGATGTAAAGCCCAACACCCCATTGTGCTAGTCCTGCTTTGACTCCTGACAGGTAGGACTTGTATTCTCCCACATCCTCTTCTTTCTCACCCCTTACCCGAATTTCACTAACAGCTAAAACGTCCAGCCCCATCTTACTTGCAGCCTCTGCCAGCTCTACGTTCTTCCCAGAGTAGCCCCCATTGATATTAATGGCTCCCCATCTCATTACCATTTGTTTGCCAAGTCGTATCTTAGGAGTCCCTGGTTTGCCAGTTAGAGGTGGGACTCCGTCACCTCCAAAGGTCCGAGGCATTTTGCTCTGATTGTTGCCAGCACCATATTTAAAGTACCAAGGAAGCAGGTTGCTAGCCTTACTTGCCCCGAGTCCCATTGAGTTTTACCCCTAACGGTTGAGGGACTAACCGGTGGATTTGGTAGTCTTAGCCGTATGAGCACAAAGGTGACCACGACTCAGAATATGTCCGAGATGCCCAGCCTTATTCCAAAGTAGCTGGTATCCCGACTGTCGGGACCACTTACTTGGCCACTCATACGTTTCCCGTGGTTCATGAACTAGGACATGACTACAGGAAACCACACCATGAACCACCTTAGCAGTATATTTTTAAAAATATTTTGAAGGCTACAAACTACATTGTAAATAAAAGAGTTACTTTCGTAATACAAGTTTTTTTCATAAAAAGTGCTTTTAGACATATTTAAAGCATAAAATTGCAGATTTTCCTCCAACTGTCACAGAAGCACTGTTTCATAAGGTTGATTACGTCCTCCTTTTTTTCTGAATTTATAGAATTTATCAAACAGACATATTTTGGCTCAGGAATATGATGTGTTGCTACACCTCCTTCCAGGAAGTCCATAAAACTCTTCGACGCATCATCCAAGCCGCACGCAGTCTCCATTTTAAAAGTAATGTACGTTCTTTTCCGTCTCAGTTTCTTTTTCAGTAGTATTCGCTTCATGTCTCTTTTCTCCACTAGCCTCTTCAGACAGAGAGAAAAACCCTTAAAGGACCAAATATTACAGACTATTCCTAGCCTTCCAACATCCAGAAAGGTATTATGATATTGCTGAGCAGTTAATACTTCAGCCCGTTTCAGAAGACTCTTATACAATGTACGGCGCTCCACAGGCGAGTATGAATGACCACGCACTCGAAACATTAAACGCATGTGTTTCAATAAGCTTCAGGATTTTTTAAAAGCAACCTGCGAAGGAATGAAGTACATTGTCATTTCTCTTTTGCCCCGGACGGTCATCGTAAAATAATCTTATGCTGTTAGGGTATCTATGCTTAGCTGAGAGTCTATCAAGACTGCAGTTACTTCATTTGATCCGCGACCAATTTAATGTTAACCATTAATGTATAAACAAATGATGATGTCCTATGGCTTAAATAATTTTGATGTGCTCAAGCGTAAGGATGCTTTAGAGCTTATGCTTTTGAGTGACTTCTAAATGGACTGATTGCTTCCACGCCGCCTGATGTTGACAAAATGTCGAAATTGCAATCGTGATATTAAAAAATTAAAGGTTTTTGGTACAGCCTATACGGAACTTTCAGTAAACTTAATTTTATGTAGACTGTTCATCTATTCGGGGAATCGAGAATCTCTGTGATTTTTACCTGTTATTGGCACTGGTACTGGTAAGTTATCGGTCCCAGAAATTTCAAGACTTTCGAGGATGTTTTAATTTAATCTTTGAAATATGACAATAAATGTCAAAAGAAATATTTTTGATGTGATATAATTAGAAATGAGAAATTAGCAATTTTCTTATTCTTATTGATAGTAGTCTTTCTTTAAATGACACTAGAACTGCCTGTGGGTGGCCGGTGAATACATCCAATAAGTAACTTAGTTTCACCTACACCTGTTGTACGCTATTATCAATAGCGCTTAAATGCTAAGATCATGCAATACACGTTGTACGGGCCTGGAAAGGTCGGATTTAATCGACAACGAACTAACTATAAACAAGGACTAAGATTTGGAACATTCCATATACCAACATTGACTGGAAAGGTGGAGGAAATGGTAGTCATGAAGGAAAGAAAGAAGTTAGATCTATTGGGGCTAGCTGAAACGAGATCGAAAGGAGAAGGTAGGAGAGAACTGATGAAAGGCTACCGACTGTATTGGAGTGGAAATGAGGAGGGAGGGAGAAATGGAGTCGGAATAGTGGTAAGAGATGGATTAAAACAAGAAGTAAAGAGAATAAGTGATACGATGATGAAACTAAAATATCACTCAAGGGGACGACTATAGAGGTAATACAAATGTATGCACCGCAGGTGGGTTGCACTTCTGAGGAGAGGCAAGAGTTTGAAGAGGAAATGCAGAAGCAGATGGGAAGTAAGACTGTGATAGTAATGGGGGATCACATTGGAAGAGGAAGACAAGACTGCGAAAGTGTGCTTCGACCAGAGAGTTGGCCCTGCCGAAATGAGGAAGGTGAAGGACTATTGGAGTTCTGTCAAAAGAATGGCTTGCTAGTTGGGAACTCTTGTTTCAGGTAAAGAGAGAGCCACAAGATTATCTGGTACAGTAAAGACTTAAAGAGAAAGTCGATAGTTGACTATTTCATGTACGGTAGTAAGGTGAATAGGAACATCATTGACATTAAGGTATCATCAGAGGTTTTGGAGAGCGACCACCGTTTGCTGATAATGAATCTGAGAGGGAGCAAGAATAATAAAGAGACAGAAAACTAGGAAAGACGTTTAGAGGTATCGTAGTTGAAGGAGGAAAAAAGCGGGCTACCGTACCTACAAATGGTAAAGGAAATGATCCCAAAGGATGTAGCAAAAACGGTAGAAGAGGAATGGCGTAGGTTCAAGGGAACATTAGTAAGTGTGGCCGAAGCAATATGTCGAAGGACAAGCAACAAAAAGAGATGGAAAGAGACACCGTTATGGAATGATAAAACAAAGGATATAGTACAGAAGAAGAATAGAGCCTTTAGAGTATGGTTCCAGAAGATAACAATAGAGACAAGAGAAGAGTGACAGGAAAGAAAGAGAGAAGCAGGAAGAGTGGTGACGGAAGAAAGAAGAAAGTGGATGGAATAGTGGACCATAATGAGGGAGGAGGATAGTGGAGGTTCAAAAAAGGTGTTGTAAGCAATGATTAAAAGTAAGGATAAGAACTGTACGACAGATTATGCTCGAATGGCGAACAAAAGTGGCCAAGATGTACAGAATAAGGAAGAACTCAAGAATATGTGGAAGGAGTATTTTGAGGAACTCCTGAATCCGAATGGAGACCTGGATGAGGAGGAACAAGCTGAGGAGAAAAAAGAGGAGGAACATCAAATAGAAAAAGACCGTACATATGGAGAAGTGGAAGAGGCATTGGGCAAGATGAAGTGAGGGAAGTCACCAGGACGAATAAGTGTAGGGATGGGGAGAGCAGCAGGAGAGGTGGGGATGCAGTGGCTATAACGAGTAATGAAAATTGTGTAGAGGCACAAGATCCAAGAAGACTGTAAGAAGGGAATAATTGTCCTGATATTTAAGAATGGAAATAGAAAACAGTGCAGGAACTATTGGAGGATAACTTGCTGAGTCGTTGTGCAAAGATTTTTGAGAAAATTTTGGAAGGACGATCTCGGGCAAAATAAGAAGGAGGGATGACAGAAGAGCAATATGGCTTCAGAACAGGAAGGTCCACGGTGGATCTAAGTTGTGCTGTAAGGCAACTGCAGGAACAGCACCATGAATATGGAACAGATCTACTAATGACCTTCCTAGACATTGAAAAAGTGTATGATAGTGGACATAGAAGCAAAGTGTGGAAAGCCCTGGACAACAGAGGAGTAGCAAAACAAATTATTTGGAGGATAAGGGAAATGTACCATGGAAGTGTGAGCTGAGTGAAAGTGGGAGGAGAGAGAGCAGCTTGGATTGAACAGAAGAATGGATTGAGGCAGGGCAGTGAACTTTCACCATCATTCTTCATTGTAGTTATGGATGATATAATGAGCACAGTAGCACAAGTAATTGGTGAAGGAAAGATGAAAGCTATGGTGTCTGCAGATGATCTGATGATTTGGGGGAATAAGGAGGAGGTAGTACAAGACTAGTTGGACGTATGGGAACGAACAGTACAAGAATATGGGATGAAATTTAGTATAAGTAAGAGTGAGATGATTATCACAAGAAGAAAGAAGGAGAGAGGAACAACTGGTATAACAATTGGTGGGGAACGATAGAGGAGAGTGGAGAGTTTGAAGTACGTAGCAAGCCTGATACAGGAAGATGGAAAAAAAAACTTTGTGTTCTGCCTTACGGCAGGCCTTGTCATGGGGGAAGCCTCGTCAGAGGGGTCCACCGCATGAGCGTGTAGGGAAGTGATTCCAGTGGTGTTTTCCCATTACCTTCCACTGATGATGATGAAATGATAATGAGGACAACACAACACCCAAACCCTGAGTGGAGCAAAATACCCGATCCAGCCGGGAATCGAATCCGGGCCCCTTGGCGTGACAGACCGCCGCGCTGACCACTCAGCTATCGGGGTGGACGAAGGTTGGAAAACGACAGAGAAATAAACGAGCGGTGGAGAAATGCAGAAGCATTTACGAAGAGGGTCAGAAGCCTGATATGGAGCAAGGATGTACCCCAAATCAATAAAAGGTTATATACCAGTCATACTATGTCCCGATCCTGACATATGCATCCGAAACCTGGGTTATGAAAGGAAGAGAGAAAAGCAAAGTACAAGCTAGTGAGATTAAATTCTTGAGCAACAGTAGTGGGGTGACAAAGACAGACAGGTTAAGAAATGGGAGGATCAGAGAGTTACTGAAGGTGGAACCATTACAGGAGGAGACAGAGAAACCACGGCTGAGATGATATGGACATGTTAAGAGAATGGAGGAGAAGAGGATACCAGGAGGATACACGAGATGAAACTGGAAGGAAACAGATCAAAAGGAAGACCGAGAGACAGATGGCTGAAAGGAGTAGAGGAATGTGTCCAGAAGAAAGGAGAGGACTGGACCAATGTGAAGACGGAGATATGGTGGCAAGACAGAAGATGATGGGGAGGCCTAAGCTCCAAAGAGACTCGGCCAGAGGTTGGAAACTGTCCAAGACGATGTGTGATATGATATATGTGATGTGTGTGGTTGTAATGTGAGACCTTGCTGCGTGGGAAATTTCGTGATGCTAGGTCAACGGGAAGTATCCTGTAACTTTTAATGAGTGAGTTTATGAGTGTCAAAATACACTCCTGGAAATTGAAATAAGAACACCGTGAATTCATTGTCCCAGGAAGGGGAAACTTTATTGACACATTCCTGGGGTCAGATACATCACATGATCACACTGACAGAACCACAGGCACATAGACACAGGCAACAGAGCATGCACAATGTCGGCACTAGTACAGTGTATATCCACCTTTCGCAGCAATCCAGGCTGCTATTCTCCCAGGGAGACGATCGTAGAGATGCTGGATGTAGTCCTGTGGAACGGCTTGCCATGCCATTTCCACCTGGCGCCTCAGTTGGACCAGCGTTCGTGCTGGACGTGCAGACCGCGTGAGACGACGCTTCATCCAGTCCCAAACATGCTCAATGTGGGACAGATCCGGAGATCTTGCTGGCCAGGGTAGTTGACTTACACCTTCTAGAGCACGTTCGGTGGCACGGGATACATGCGGACGTGCATTGTCCTGTTGGAACAGCAAGTTCCCTTGCCGGTCTAGGAATGGTAGAACGATGGGTTCGATGACGGTTTGGATGTACCGTGCACTATTCCGTGTCCCCTCGACGATCACCAGTGGTGTACGGCCAGTGTAGGAGATCGCTCCCCACACCATGATGCCGGGTGTTGGCCCTGTGTGCCTCGGTCGTATGCAGTCCTGATTGTGGCGCTCACCTGCACGGCGCCAAACACGCATACGACCATCATTGGCACCAATGCAGAAGCGACTCTCATCGCTGAAGACGACACGTCTCCATTCGTCCCTCCATTCACGCCTGTCGCGACACCACTGGAGGCGGGCTGCACGATGTTGGGGCGTGAGTGGAAGACGGCCTAACGGTGTGCGGGACCGTAGCCCAGCTTCATGGAGACGGTTGCGAATGGTCCTCGCCGATACCCCAGGAGCAACAGTGTCCCTAATTTGCTGGGAAGTGGCGGTGCGGTCCCCTACGGCACTGCGTAGGATCCTACGGTCTTGGCGTGCATCCGTGCGTCGCTGTGGTCCGGTCCCAGGTCGACGGGCACGTGCACCTTCCGCCGACCACTGGCGACAACATCGATGTAGTGTGGAGACCTCACGCCCCACGTGTTGAGCAATTCGGCGGAACGTCCACCCGGCCTCCCGCATGCCCGCTATACGCCCTCGTTCAAAGTCCGTCAACTGCACATACGGTTCACGTCCACGCTGTCGCGGCATGCTACCAGTGTTAAAGACTGCGATGGAGCTCCGTATGCCACGGCAAACTGGCTGACTCTGACGGCGGCGGTGCACAAATGCTGCGCAGCTAGCGCCATTCGACGGCCAACACCGCGGTTCCTGGTGTGTCCGCTGTGCCGTGCGTGTGATCATTGCTTGTACAGCCCTCTCGCAGTGTCTGGAGCAAGTATGGTAGGTCTGACACACCGGTGTCAATGTGTTCTTTTTTCCATTTCCAGGAGTGTATATAACGTACGAGTGAGTGGCCGTATCGTTTGAGTGCACTGACTTCGAAGCGTCGCTCTTTTACATCGCCAAGGGGCTGTAGACTTTAATACGAGTATGCGACACAGATTTCAACATGATACATCTCCCTGTTCCCAAGAGTTTTGAAGGTTTTGAACAGATGGACAGACAGAAAGACAGAGGGACAACAAACCGATCATATAAAGGTTCTGTTTTTACCGACTCAGGTACGTAAACCTAAAAATTATGTAATCATGTTATCGTTTATGGTGTTTGACAATTTATGGTCATCTTGGAAGCTGCCAGAAGTAGAGAATAGGATTTAAATTATTTTGTGCGCGTGATGTGTGCCGATTTTATTAGCATTTGTAATAAATCGTACTCTTTAATCTTCATACAGAACGTAAATCGAATTTTGCTTTGCGGTGCATGAATTGCTGACCTAGAGGCTGTGTGCCTCTCGTTACCATAATAAGCAGGAAATTGTGAGCGCCCTTCTGCCGGAGTCGCGACGGTCACGAGAGGGTGAGGGATGGTGGAGGGGTCTCGCTTCCTCGAACTGTGCCTCGTTTCCACCCCATATCCAGAGGAAAACGCACCCTCGCCGGCGAGGGGTGTCGGACGACTTGTAAATTGCGTTACGACAGCCTTCTGTGTTTCTCTTAGCGCCCTCCAGCCGCGCATGGGTAGTTTTACGCCTCGACGGGGGACCGACCCTCCGAAAGACGGGCTAATCGCGGGAACATCTGTCCCCCGGCCATCCCTCAGCGCTCTCTCGGAAGCGGCGCTCTATTTTCCATTTACAGGAGTGCCTACCCCTCTTTGTTAGGAAGCGGGACCGCGCCGGGGCGTCACCGGGGCGGTTTGCAGCGCTCCGCCCGCTTTGCGCGAGAATTGCCGGAGCAGGGGATTGCACGCATTATTTAGCGTTCGCCAGAGTGTATGCACCCCGCACGGTCGTGCGTATTCCCCCTCTTGTGGCGCATTCGGACGTGCAGCTACGGTCGCGCGGGCACACAAATGTTTGTTTTGCTTCGCCAGACATTTCATATTCCAGAGTAATGACGCGAAAAACTAATAAAGAGCGGGCCACGGGTCGATAATTTCTCTCTCTCTTTTTTTTTTAATACCGCTCGTCTGATTGGGCCTAATGCAGTGGTGCAAAAAATAAGGAGGGGGAAATACAAATGTAAAAAGGGAGCAAAAAATTGCTCCGAAAAGAGGAGGACAATTTCAATTGTTCGCGGCGGCAGTGAGAGGGAATGAGTGCGGACTGTGAATTGGCCGTTGGAGAGAAGCGAAGCAACGCGTACAAATATTTTAAATGCCGGCACCTTGAGCCCCACGTTGTCCAAATGCTTTGCAGGACGTCGGTGTATGTTGGTAAAATCGAGCTACAAATATTTGTCGGCATGGTTCAAATGGCTCTGAGCACTATGGGACTTAACATATATGGTCATCAGTCCCCTAGAACTTAGAACTACTTAAACCTAACTAACCTAAGGACATCACACAACACCCAGCCATCACGAGGCAGAGAAAATCCCTGACCCCGCCGGGAATCGAACCCGGGAACCCGGGCGTGGGAAGCGAGAACGCTACCGCACGACCACGAGATGCGGGGGTCGGCATGAATCCTCTACTTGTTCTGTTGCTATACTTGATGTACTGTTGTTAAAACAAGGACTTTGACCCACAACCCATTTTCCAAAACGAGTAATATCAGGGGAGAAGGCTACTTTGTGCTCACCACTCAATAAAACTTAAAAAACAAATTTCGTTAAATGTGTTTAACTTTCATTACCAACATACTTTTTGAATAGGTACTCATAAATAAGTAGGGTACAGAACCTGAAAAATCTTGTAGCACAATCTTAGCAAAACCAATGCATTTTCTGTAATGTTTACACTGAGTGGAAGGGTACTTTATGACCACCAAAGGAACTACATATTTCGTTAACTGTGGTTATTTTCACAAAAGACGTTTCAAAGTTGTAGAGATGTGTAAGAAGGGTCCTGAACATGAAAATACGAATATGAAATTTGTTGCGAAGAGACACATTCACTACTATGACTTAAATACTTGAGTAAAGTTTCATGTAAAATTGAATACAGTTAAGCAGTCTAATATAAGAAATTATTATACCCAATGAACACTTTTTATTCAAAATTTTAAGGTATAAAATACCAGACTAGATTACGATATTTTCAGAAGGAGGATACAAAATACCCCACCCCCACCCTTGGTACTGCAAGGATTAATGCCAAATGAATGTTAAGGGGACGGTTTGTATTATTTTAATCTAGTAGCGATCGAATTATATGACTGCGTGGTGTCTGTTCTTTCAGACAGTGATTCATATGTCCAAAGGAACAGACACCACTCATTCATATAATTCAATCACTTAGATGGGCAATGGATGCACCTCCTTCAGTGCGTATGCACGAAATGTCCACCCCATGCAGGAATCTCAGAGTAGCGAGAGTAGAAGAAAAGGGTTGCGACTGGGGATAGGTGGAGCTCGGTACGTTTGTGCGCCAGCCGTGAGGCGCGCCGAAATAGTTGCACAGTTGCAAAAACACTGTGTCCCGCATGGTACAGTGGTACTTGCTTAGTAAGCAGGAGATCCTGAGTTCGAATCCTCGTCCGATACACATTTTTCAGTCGTCACTGCTAATTCTGCATAATGTCCCGATGCAGCTGACATCGGTAATACCTCCCCTTTCCTTTCCTTTCTTCCCCCTCCACCTTCAATTAAAATTTAAACTATCAAATTGCTATTGTTTTGCATTGAAATTTAAAAAAAATTTCAAATTATACTCTGTAATATATTTACAACGACATCAAAAATACAAATGTTTGGGTCATTATTGTTATTTTCAGAGCAACTAAATGTTGTTTATTCTCTTTTCCTAATGTAACGCCTCTTTATTAGGTCACGTATTTTCCTGTCTGTCTGGCATAAAATTTGCAACTGTATTTTACCTAACATGCGATGAACCAGAGACTAGAAATTTCAAACATATTTCAGAACTCGGTAAGAATGAAGTATCAACATGCTTTTTAGTCTATTTGATCCACTTAGCTCCCATAGGACTACGGGTGGTGGTGAAGAATTTTGGTGAGCCCCAACATCCCAGCTGCCCTGCAGGATCATCGTGTTTTCTGGGTAGTATCAATATGCGTACTATGGAGGATGTGTGCAACTCGATGACGGTCGCTAGTCGGTGAGACCAATAAGGCTGGAGGATTTCAAAAGAATTCGGCAATTTCCAACAGAGAGAGAGAGAGAGAGAGAGAGAGAGACAGAGAGGGAGGGAGGGAGGCGGGGTTTGGGGGGAGACACTTCACACAAATATTAACATAGAGCAAGGACTTGTGAATAGTACAATACACATTATCACTGAAATCGTTTGGCTCTCATTCCATCGTGATGAAGAATACAACACTAACATACCATCTGTTCATATCGACTTTGGTAGAGGTGAAGTTCATTTAATGAAGCCTAGAGCAACAGAGTTTCTGGCAGTCCGAAACTATGTAACAATCGTGTGAACTCAGCTCCCACTAATATTGTGCTGTACCAGGAATGTATCATACTGTTATAGACCTTGGATTTGCACTACTTGATAAAGGACAGGAACAGGTCCCATTTGGTCGTGTTAGCTCGATGGATGGATTACAAATAGTTTAGCTCGACTGCTCTATCTCACTGGGAAGACACCAAACAACGAAGGTGCAGAGAGGATGGTGGGATAAGTGTGACAACTAAAATCTCTCTTACTGTAAGTATGGCGAAACGGCAGTTACTATGATAATCGAGTTAAAATTGCCAAAGCGTTAGGTTGAGACGAGTAATAATGGTATTTTCCTGGATGCTAGGAATACTTTACGTACTATACTTCTTGAAGATTCCATCTGTTTATAATAGCAGAATTCCCAGTTTATACGCCCTTACCACAGAAGAGCCTGTGATCTGATTCATGCTTCTATAACTTATCCTTAGAGCTTTGCGGGTTATAAGGCCGAAGATGTAAACTGGCATTTATTCGTTTTAATACTGGAACAAAACTCTTACGAAAAACGGTACAAAATTAATTTTCTTGCTTCTTTATTTTATGATTTAGGGAAATAACAACTAAAAAGATTATTATATTATAAGTAAGTATGTATAATGACATTCTATTTCAAATATGATCAGGTGAAAAGACGCTGAGACAAACCTAGAATTTAACAAGTGTCTCTCTTATAATCACATCAAAATGTTTAAAGTCATTTGTGAAGCGCGACACAAATAATACTAAAAAGCAGAAATTTACTATTTAAATGTAAAGAAATTGTTAATATGATACGTTATTAAGTTGATTTGAAAAGATTTAAATGAGTTCTAGTAGCCTCACAAGGATTCCTAATCCCATACAGATAGTTCTGATGAGTTTTCAGTCTTGATTTTTCATGCCTATGAAAATACTTGTAATTTTTATAAAGGAAACCATGAGGCACATGCAATACAAAATTGATACGTGAATAGTTAACCCCCTAGATATTATTTGTAGTGTAATCCCCACGTTTTTCTTTAAAACTCTTGCAGTAACTTTCATAGCTATTATATATCCACAAACACAAATTTTCGGAGCTGTCTGTGTGGGACTTGGAATCTATATCAGGCTATAAGAAATTATCTTATACTTTTTATTCCAATTTCAAAATATGTTATATTAACAATCTACTTTTATTTAAGTAATTATTTTTCCTATCTCTATCTCTAGTAAGCTGTATCATTTGTTTATGGCTCTTAGCGGTGGTTTTTATAGAAAAAGACGCTACATCTTTAGCACACAGTGTGGTAAGTGATGGACAACAACCAGTGGTTTTCAACATCTGACCCCTTTAATGCACTTTATTTTCATTTTGATTTTGTTCGTTGTAGATCGTTGTGTTTGGTCGTTGAGGACGTCACATGACATCCGTTAAAGTTCATTTGTTGATCCTACCACTCAGTTTTTTTTTATTACAGAGGCCCACCAGCTCTCTGACCGAACACGCTGAGCTACCGTGCCGGCAACGTCAATGCGCGCATCTCAGGGATCGGAGGACTTCCTATCGGTACCGTTCTCAGTTTCTCTCTACTTACGCGGCAGAAACACGACGGCGACAGCAACAATAACCTAGCCTATGGAATATCAGACCAACTGTGTGATTTTCTGAAGGGTTTCTAGCAAACACAACGCAGCATGTCATTCCCAAAGAAGAGAAACCTTGAGACGTAAAAGTAACTTCGGGCGCTCCCCACTATATTATTACAATACCACTACTGTTGATAGAATACAGAAATGACGAAGCAAATAACGTTGGAAGTCCCACAAGGCTTTTCAAGCTGGATGCTGTTGTGTAAAAGAGAAGTCGTGATGCTATAAAACTGTAGCGAAGTGCTGGATGGGCTGCGGAAGATGGAAGTTTGGTGCAGAGAGTGGAAATTGACCTCCATCACAAACATATGTATTTCAAATACAAAGACAGAAAGACCTTTTCATGTACGATTACGCAATTGTAGAACAATCAACAAAGGAAGTGCGGATGCAATTATCCACACTGTTGCGTATTCAAAGGTGTGCGCAAGTTGGGTCCCGCGGAGTCTAAGGGTGGATCACAAATCGCACAGAAGAAACATTTGTCTTGATTTGTGGCAATGTTTTGAAGCTGAGGGGAAGGCCTTCTTCTCCCGGATTGTGACAGATAACAAAACCTGGGGTCGTCTGAAAGAAAAAGACTGTCGATGGAATGGCGCCATTCCCACTCCCCATAGAAGAAACAATTCAAAGCAACTGATTTCCCCAGTAAGGTCATGATCACCGTGTTCTGAGATTCTGACGGTGTTATTCTCGTCGATGTGATGCCAAAAGGCAGAACCATTAATTCAGAAGCATATGTCAGCACATTCACAAGATAACGCTCGGCGCCACACAACTCTGAGGACTGCTGAACACATCGCAAAACAGGGATGGACAGCGTTACTACCCCAACCTCCCTACAGCCATGACCTAGTCCCCTCGGAATTCCACTTGATTGGACCATTAAAGGTCTCCATTCGTGGAAGACAATTTGAGGACGATCAGGAGATGATTCACACAGTGAAGCACTGGCTGCGCCACCAGGACAAGGATTGGTACCGACAGGGCATACACGCCCTTGCTTCGCGCTGGAGGAAGGCCGTAGAACGGGATGGAAATAACGTGGAAAAATAGGGTGGGTAGATAAAACACTGTTGTTTCGTGTGACTCTCATTATGTTGAATAAAGAAAAAAATGTGGTGCATTACTTTCTGGGCAACCCCCGTATATCACCCCAAAAAAACTATTTTCCTTCTCATTTGTTATCTGACTTCCAACAAAAAATTAAAACGTTGTTGAAAGTCTCGGCATTCCTTGCCAGTATCAATGCCGAGAACACAAAAATATTCGTTGAGTTTCTCGTTTTCCGTGATGGATGATCTACCTATATACATAGCTAAAGTCTGTGCCGAAATCTCAGAGCTAATTTTTTACTTTTCAATTCGCTTGCCAAATAAATGGAAAGTCTATTGGCACTAAAGATTTCTGTAGAAGCTAAGAACACATCACAATGACACGTCATGATAATTGCAAATAAAAACAATTAAATTACATTTTTCAGACTAAAATCGTAAAGGACAGAACGTACAAAGTAATTTGCTCGAAAAGGTTCTGTTATCACTATACTCTTCTGGTTGCACCAAGAAACCCGTTGTCTTTTATGCAAACTGTCAACTAGCTTAGTGGCACAATGAATGTAATCAGTGTTGCATATGGGTGAGATGCTGATTCAGCATTGATTACTGCATCCGTTGAAATACAGTGTGCAAATAATCAAGCTAGAGAGAAATCACTGGTGTGTGGTGTGTCTCTGGGTGAGAAGACAGTTGGTTTCACAAAGCGGAGTTGCAACGTGAGAGTCAAGTTGCTTGTGACATCGGGTTCCTATGTGAGAGCTGAGTTGGGCTGTTTGAGCCAAGTTGGTCTGCGAAAGCCGCATCCATCCGACACAGGAAACTGGGTGTTGGTCGAGTGGTGCGTGGGGCGTGTCGGTCGGCTGGTGGGGTCTGCCTTCCTCGCGTCCGCCAGCTAGTGCGGCCCACCGGCTGTGGAAAGGGGCGACTTTGTGGCCGCCCGACCATAGGTTAGTAACACCGCAATTCATCACGTTGTATGGACTGCTGCTTCACGTTGCTCGCAGCCTGCTTAGTCTGCTTCACTCTGGACCGATCTGCCGGATACGCCATCCCACTGTTTGTTTAAAAATTACTATCTCAAGGCACTTCTTGCATCCATGCAGTGCCGACACCTTACACAAGATGAGTATTAAGTGTGGCTTCGTTTGACTACAGTGCTCTGTAAAAAGTAGGCTTGTAGTCACATTTCTCTTAAGTATGGCCTTAAGATTTAAATTGCAAATTTCACCTGAACTTTAACGTAGCTGGCTCTTTTATTATTATTATTATTATTATTATTATTATTAATAAAATCATGTTATATTTCTCCAAACTGTGGTCTTAAGATTTAAATTGCAAATTTCACCTCAATTTTTATTGTTGTTGTTGCTATTAAACGGATGTTATATTTCTTTTAAAATGTGGCCCTGAGATTTGAATTGCGGTATTTATTTCTTTGAATTTAAGTTAAATTTAAATTCATTAATAAATTGTTGTTGGAATCAAATAATAAGCATCTGAATTGTGGGTCCGGACCTTCCCGTTTCCCTTACCTCCCGATTGTCCAGTTCACAAAGTCTGAAGAGGCGCTCAGGGGTCGGAAATTAAATTAAAAAGAAAGAAATGTGTTTGAAAGCAAATTAAACAAGTGGAAACAAACACCACAATCATTTTGAAACAGATTTTAAAAACATTACCTTTCTGTAAGCACTGAACCTGAGACCTTGAGCATATGGGTCTAGAGCTGTAGCCATTATGATATGAAGCTGCCGGGTAAATTAATATTGTTTTGAATGGCTTTATGTCTAACGAGAAACTATTTTCGTCACATTTTCCAAAATGAGGGTCCAGCAGGGTGGATGGCTGCACAGAGTGAAATCTGGCATCCAGAGCTACACCACCGTATTGTGTAACGGTTAATAGCGGGCAGTCAGGGAGTGATTACCCAGTCTTGGGCAATAAGTTGCCGGTGGATTGTGTAAGAGAAAAAGGGTAAATAAATTGAGGAACAGAAAATGTGCTGCACAGTGACCCTAGTAAGAAATGTCGTGTGACGAGGGCCTCCCGTCGGGTAGACCGCTCGCCTGGTGCAAGTCTTTCGATATGACGTCACTTCGGCGACTTGGGCGTCGATGGGGATGAAATGAAGATGATTAGGACAACACAACACCCAGTCCCTGAGCGGAGAAAATCTCCGCCCCAGACGGGAATCGAACCCTGGTCTGTCGCGCTGACCACTCACTACCGGGAGCGGAGTGTCCCTAGCGAGCTGGCACTACGTCATCCTCGTACGAATACGGCCATTAGTTGATCCCAGAAGGTAACATATACGTAGGCAACAAACCAGAGGGCTCTGATTGGGCGAAAACACAAGGAAGCAATTTCCTACTCTCTGTCAATGTAACAAAGCATAGTCGGGAACCGATGGGGAAGGTGAGCGGTTGTGTGGCGGGTGTGGAGGCCGCTGATCACGGTGGGATATGCCGTATCAGTGAAATCCTGGGACTGTTTAGAGTTTGATGAATGTAGCTGTTATTGTTTTTGGGCGATACGTGAGTATAACAGCGTTTTAATTCGCATAAGGTGCAGATGGATGACAAGTGAGGGTGTAAACGTGTTTTGTAAACCACTACAAAGGAAAACACTTAAGCTAAAAATGGAATCCTTTCAAAAAATGTGCGCTCTGATATTCGACCACTAATTCCTGTCAGGCTTCACATCATTCTTGACCACAACAATCGATTCACCCAGAACCTGATTCCGGCGAATCCACTTTACAGACACGATATCATCATCTGAAAGATGCGGGTATCTACAGTGGGATACAACGGACGTAAGTGTCTCCACCGGCAAAATCGCCGAGTTCAGACGATATGCCACCAGTCTTGCTAACGCAAGAGGACTGTTGAAATGGATGGTTCAAAAACACAATCCAACTCCATATGTCTCAGTGGCAAGTAAGTCTTTACCGTATTTAGAAAAAAATGAATTATACTGATAATTTTTATTGTCAGATCAGACACAATAACTGATGGCTATAACGTTATACACGTTGCACATAACCCGTACATTTCTTTTGAATTTGGTGGCGGATATGAAAAAAACCAGCACTCAGTTTTAGAAACGAGTTAAAGTTGTTACAACTCATTGCAGAATTGGACAGCACTCTCTTTCCATTTGCCAGCAAGTAGACTGCTACTCGTACCTAACTTGAGAGAGTTTTATTTACTATCCAGGCGCGCAGCCCCCTAACGCAGAGGGTACACAGCCTTTGCTGTCTCTCCCTATATGGCTAATCCGGCACTGCCAACCACGATGTATTTTGTTGTACTTTTGCGTTGTATATTTGCTAAGTTGTGGGCGAGGAATCCACAGTGCTTGAGTCCAGCACACAATTATTTCCACGCAGGAGGCCACTCAGCTATTAGGAAATCAGATAACAGAAATACGGGTGGCTAATGCACATTTGCACAGGTATATTTTCAAAAAATTACCCGCAACGCGTCTTACGTTAACCAGTGCGAAGTGTCACTCTGCCACAGAGATAGTTTGTGACGGGTGATGGCAACACAATGACTGTAAATGCAAGTCAATATGTTGTGGCTTACGATAAACTGATCGCTAGAGAGAGCAGTTATTCTTCTAACCAAAACATTCAAGAAGGGGAGGAAGCCACCACAATGAACTGCATTTTCTTATGAATAGAGTTAAGATTGTGGAAAAACTCCATCAAATTATTTTCTCCATGAGACTACACTGTAAAAATATCAACCACATACCTCCAAATTACAGTTGGTTTAAGCGCTACTAATTCAATTGCTCTCCCATATAAGTGCTCCTAATATGAGTGGTCAACAGGTCAGACCTACATATGCTAACGCCATCAGTCTGCCAAAAATATTCTTGGTTGACTATAAAATAGGTAGAGAACACAGTGTGCTGAAACAAAGCAGTGATGTCCAGCTGAAGCATATTGCCAATTGGTGCCAAAGTATCTGCGAAAGCGACCTTTGTAAAAAGTGATACTCCACACCAGAGCTGACTAAATGGTCTGAACTACTCATACAGAAAGCCTCCGGTCTGTTGATAAAATCGGCCAAGTTTCGTGCTCTAGTATATGCCCATCAATGGCCACAGCGAGGATACTTGAAGTTTGGCTACACTGTATGTGAGGGAACCAATGTTGCACTTATTGCCTGTAAAAATAGACCTCATTTATGAATTTTGGGAGGGCTATACATACATGGTGTTACACAACTATCTGGTCTTCCTCTTGATGGATTCATGATGGAGGATACACATTAACATAAGCCCACAGATGCTGACTAATATTTACGGACATCGAGTTATTGTCACCTGTTGCAAACTATGAGTGTGCTTCAAACCTTGTTTCCAGAGCTCACACAATCTTGGATGCAGATAGTTTGCCTAAAGAGCTCGCCCAACTAACCACAATGTTAGAGGAAAATGAATATTTTACCTGGAAGATTGAAGGGGCATTATAAATACATAAAACTGCAACCAGTCAATAGTTATTTATTCTGTCACTGAACTGGTTTTAGAATCTTTTCAGGCTCACACTCTGACAATTTCACGGAAGTTACATAGCTATTACAAGCATAAAGCTCTGTATTGGCTTTGTGACAAGAAGATGAAACATACTTTAATGCATCACAATGATCATTGCTTATCTGTCGATTTGGATCCAAAATTTAGTTTTGTACTTACTGCTTCTGTTGTTAGTATCCATCTATCTGCTTCCATTATGATTGGTACCATATCACTCACTTTCAGTCAATATGTATGCACATACATTGTGATAACGACACTTTGCCAGCATCCAATATGTGCTGTACAACTGTTACTTGTTACAAAGATCTTTTCACAAAGATATGACTTAGGCCTACTTTTCTAATGGATATTATATGTTTTCGTTGGCATTTATTAAAGTCGATACATGGACAAACACTTTAATCAAAACTGGAGTTAACATGAAAGCCCAAAATAAATAAATAAATTACTACAAGAACAAATTTCGAGTGATTTGGTGTCTTATTTTCGTTTGTATGTTAACATATAACACACTCAACTCAGCAAATACTGTAATCAAGATTGGCATTAACAATAATTCCCACATCTGCAATGAACTGCAGCTGTCTGTATGTCCAAGAACTTTATATTTAAATTTAAAAAAAGAACAACGCTTCTAACAAACTGATGGCTTATTTCTGTTCTTACAATAACATGATCTATATCGTTGGTTACGGTAGATTCTGTTGATGTCAGCTAGAGATAATATGTGTAAAATTACAGTATTTGTAATGAAATATAGCTGTTCGTATGACCATGAATTTTATATTGAGAAACAAGAAAAAATGAACTGCTGATTTATTTCTGTTCTTACATTCACATGATCTGAATATTAAAATGCAGATTCTGTTAACTTCAACTAGAGGCAATTGGTATTGAAGTTAAAGTATTTGCATTGAACGGCAGCTGTTTGAATGACTATGAACTTTGTATTGGAAAGAAGAACAAAATTTCAAATGAACTGCTGACTTACCTCTGTTTTTACATTAACATGATTATCAGTAAGGGCTGATTCTGTTTACTTCCGCTAAAAGTAATTGTATAAAGGTCTGATTTATGTTAACAGTAGTGGACTTTGACATTTAGACATACAGTACAGGATTTATTTTGTGGTACGATATTTATATTGTCACCAAAAATTGTTAGGATCTAAGGAGAGGGATAAAGGGATTGGGGAGTGTTAATGGTGAGGGGGTTCCAATGGATGTGTCAGGCCATAGCGGATTCTCTCTCAGGCCCCCACAGTGGAAAGCTGGTACGCTACCACCAAACGTGCGGGCTGCCTTGGGTACAACGTGATTTCCCATCTGGTCAAAAAGGTCGAAAAGCACACAAAAACTGCTGTACAAAGAATGAAAACAGTTCATAGAAGAAAGATCAACCAACTCAAGAAACTCCAGTCACAGCATAATATCTTTACACCCAGCCAAGAAAAACACACACACAAATTCCACCCTAGATTAGTGTATCTTATGGACACACAATTAAACATTAAAGAAAGACATCTGTTGGAGAAAGGATTAAAATACAATGTAAATTCAGAAATAGATGAAGATTACTTATAAAATCTAATTATAGAAGCAGAAAGTGTTTTGACAAGGGGAGATAGGAATGAAAATAGCGGTGTCAACATTGGATTAGCTAGAGAAATTCAGAATATAATAACCAGTAAAAAACACAACACAAAAACCAATCTGCAACACTCAGAAAACTTAGGAGAAAACTTCAGAATGAAAATGTTATCATTTCAAAATCAGACAAGGGGAACACAGTAGCACTGATAGACAAAGAACATAACATTAAAAAAACACAAGAAATCATCTCACAAAATAGCATTACAAAATTAAAATCAGACCCAACAAACAGATTCCAGACAAAAGTAAAAACATTCTGAAAAATATTGACATCATACTGGATAACACAGATGAAAGAAAGTGGACAAAGAACAGTCCCACTGCACCAGTCCTCTGTAGCTAACAAAAAATTCACAAGCCGAATCTTCCTGTGAGGCCAATACTGGATTACAGAGAATCCCCCACTTACAAACTTGCAGGACACATGTTAAAATTACTGTCTGAAAATTTCTAAGTTCAAGAAGACAGAACCACTAAAAACACTACATAGCTAATACAACAAATAAAAGATATAAAAATCCCAGACCAGTACCAGAAACGATAGAAATTGTAAATAAGCACCTGAAAACTTATAGTCAACTCCCTGATGAACAGATTAAGGAAATATGCACACTAATAAAGCTCACAACAGAACAAAATTTGTTCCAATTCAATAATTAATTTTATTCACAAGACGATGGATTACCAGTGGAGTCCACAGTTTCAGGAGCCTTAGCAGATATTTTTTTAAACCACATTAAACAGATCATTTTCACAAAAATAGCAGCAAAAGAATACAACATATTAAATTGGTTCCGGTATATGTATGACGTCCTTTGCCTAATAGATGAACCACAAACAAAAATCGAAAAACTACATACTGACATCAACAAGATATATAAAAATGTAAAACTCACAATTGAAAGAGGACAGAACAACAAAATAAACTTTCTGGACAGAACAATAAAAATCAAAACAACAAGCATATGTTCGAAATTTACTGTAAACCCACAGCAGCAGACATTATCATTCCTCAATCCTCGAACCACCCACAAGCACAAAAGCAAGCAGCACTTCGACACATGCTCCATAGACTCAACACAGTACCACTCACCAAAGAAAGCTACCAAAAACAACTGGACATAATAATGCATACAGCACAAAATAATGGTTGCAACAATAATAAAGTTTCAAAGTGAAGCAAAAAAATTAAAAGTAAAGTAAAAGCAGAAAACTCCAAACCACAGACTACAACACAACAAAACCAAACACAAACACGCAGTCCCATAACAACTACATGGGATAATCAGTAAAAGATGAAAGAAAACATAAGATCGTACACACTGACACACAAACACAAACTCATCCATAAAATCACCAACATTTTCAAAAGACAGGTAATAAGCATAGCATGCACAACAGACAATTCTATGCAAAAATACACCCCAAAACTGACAAAAAACAGAGACATACACCAGAAAGCAGCTATATATGATCTACAGTGTAACACTTGAGAAGGCACATACATAGGGCAAACAGGGAGAAAATTTGATGTCAGATACAAAGAACACATGAGAGCCTGGAAATATGGGACAAACCACTCCACATTTGAGAACACCGAAGAGAAAGTGACCACAAACCAACCACCAGAGAAGATGACATGAAAATAATTAGAATCAACAATAAAAAACACTCCCTAAACATGCAAGAAAATTACCACATACAGAAAAACAAAGCAGAGGGGAAAATCCTGTTTAATGAGGAAGTACACATGCCAAGCAATTCATTATTTACACGAATAGATAAAATAAAAGAATAACGTTCGTGAAAGGTATTAATATAATAATACTATCCAATATAATAATAGAACCCAACATCTTTACACACACTCATCCATGAACCCCTTCACAGAATACAGAAACGAAAAGTCAAATCAACTTTCACCAAAGTTTTCAACCACTCGCTAACAGCTAGTACACCCCCCCCCCCAAAAAAAAAAAAAAAAAACCTCGTCGGCTCTATCCCTCTCTCTCTCTCTCTCACTCATACATACACACAGTATAAACATCATAAATAGAAGTTAGTCTCGAACATATGCTTCGTTAGGTTGGCAACAAATAGTTGAAACACGTAATGGAGTCGCAATATTTACGTTGTGAAAAACAGTACACTACGAAATAGTTGTATCGAGTGACAAAAGAACAATAGTCCACCACAAAAAGGAGTGAGAAACACGGTGAACAGTGTCTGGAACTCGAGAACACAAAGATGTGTTTATGTGGCAGTGATAAAAGTGGTAGTGCGACCACCAGAACAGATGTGAGGAAACGCAGATCAGCAAATCGTAAGTAATTACCTTTTTTAGAAAAAAATCGCGAAGTGAACTGTTTAATAATCTAAAAACAACCAAACTCTATTGTTATATATCCCACTGGTGATGCCTTAGAACAGGAGAAGGCGAAACGCGTACGGGATAAATAAAGTAACTAGCAGAAGGAAAAGGCAATTTTATTTACAAAACAAGTACTTGATTAAAGTATTTGCTCATAAACTGATTGTACTGTACGTTAACATACAAACAGAAATAAGACGCCAGATCACTTGAAGCTTGTTCTTGTAATAATTTATTTATTATTTTACTTTGGGCTTTCATTTTGATTAAAGTATTTTCCCATTTATCGACTTTAATACATGCAAACAAAAAGAAGTAATATCTCTGAGCAATGTAGGTCTATGTCATATCCTTGTGTAAAGATCTTTGTAACAATTAAAAGTTGTTTAGCACATGCTCGATGCTGGCAAAGTGCCGTTCTCACAGTGTATATGCATATGTATTGGGTAAAAATGAGCGATGTGGTACCAAATGGCTATCACAATGGAAGTAGACATCTGGATTCCAGCACTAAAAGCCGATCATACTGTTGCAGTAAGTACAATACTAAGTTCTGGATCCAAATCGACAGATAAACAATCATGGCGATGCGCTGAAGCATGTTCCATCTTATTGTCGCAGACCCAGCACACGGCATTATGCCTGAAGTAGCTATGTAACTTTTCGAGAACTATCTAAGGGTTAACCTGAAAAACTTCGGAAATCGGTTCATGAAATGAATAAATAAATGCTTAAAAATAGTGGGTGTTTGCAGTTTTATGTATTTCCGTTGACTAAACAGTCACGGCTTCTAAAAGGTCTATAATGGGTAGTGTTAACAGGGCGTATCAATTAAAACCGAGAACCAGGATATCAATAAAGAGTAGAGCACACCTGCCAAATCTGTGGGTCTTTTTTTCATTTTTGCAATATTTCGATGAGAATAACAGGAACCCTCCATAATTGGAAATGCATAATTTAAGAACTGTGAGCGCTTGTTCAGTCGAAGAGATGTTTCAAAGTAGCGAAGATGAACAAGTGCTCACAGTAATTAAGGTATGCACTTCAGAGCACATGTTTACTGGATTTTTTCCTTCTTTAGGGCCACACTACCACCGCTCAAAATATGGAAAGCAAAGTGTTTGCAGCAGAAGAGATTTGTTTAACAGTATCAAAGACGATCAAGTGCTCATAGCTCTTTAGGCATGCATTTCAGAGTCGATGTTTATTAGAGATTTTTACTTCGAATGATCGTTTCTGTCATCCCTGAATACTGACCATTCCTCGTGGAGCACCCTTTGTAAGCCGAACCACCTGCATTGTAGAGCAGCTTTGCACAGAGCACGAGCGTTTTGCAACCAATCAAGTCTGCTTTTACCGAACGTTGTAGCTCCATGGAACGTTTAATGGAGTACGATGAAACCAATTTTGGCCAGAGTGACATCTGTTTGGGACTCCCTTATTAGAGAATCCGTGGAAATACGCTTGGCGGAATAGAAGACGAACTGTCACAGCGGTTATCAGCTGGATACTGAGGGGAATCCTACTCACGATTGTCTCAATTCGAAGACGGCCGCGGCTCTCATCAAAGCTGAGGACAGCTGAGATCAATGGTTCCACCAGTGAAGGCATTGTCGCCAGACAGTATGGACCGTATATTAACTTCACTTTGATGCATGCGTGGAATACTCACGGCGCGCTATGCATTTCGGAATGGTGGAGGTCTTCGTCAGTCTTCGACATCTCATCTGAAGATGACTGGCCGGCAGCCAAGTCCGAAACTTCCTCGACCATTCAGTTCGCCAGGAAAACTTTTAAAATTCACTTCAAAATCGATGGTTTCGCTCCTTGTAGAATTCCCAAGTGGTTTAAATTTAGTCTTACGACCGATAAGTCTGCAAAAAAATTTGGAAATTTGTGGTAAGTTCTATGGGACCAAACTGTTGAGGTCATCGATCCCTATTATTACACGCTACAAAACCTAACTTTAACTTACGCTGGAGACAACACAAACAGACCCATGGCCAAGGGAGGACTCGAACCTCCGACGCGGGGAGACGCGTGAACTGTGGCAACACGCCCCAGACCGCACGGCTACCCCGCGCGGTGATACCTCTGCAGGCTTCCGTGTCACTGCAGTAAGAATGATAGCGTTATAACTTATCCTCGTGGGTTATTAGTATTATATTCTGTTCCTTACAAATTATGAATTCCGATCACTGAGACTTTCCCCAGAGTTTTTAGGTTTCTAAATTGTGAACATTTTTAATACGGTTATGTTCATGTCGTTAGCTGTTCGCAGGCTGAGGCTACTGCAAACGTCATAATGAGTGATTGTTTCTCTCAATGTGGATTCCCATCCGGCCATTTGTTACCAGCCTCTCCTGCCTATTAGAGATCAGAAATCCTTGAACTAGCTAGCGAGTCCTGTGACGTCAACTCTGAAATCGCCTCGTGCCCGATTCTCCGCCTCAAGCCTTTTCGTCACCTGAGTCTGTTGTCGGGTACAAGTGGACTCGATTCCTCGGAAAGGCGAACAAGTCCACGATTTCGCAAGTTCTCCTTGGACTGGAGGCATTCCCGCTAAATACGCAACCGTTTTGAAAGAAATTTCCGCCACTAAACTGTAAATTACTATTCATTTATTTCACACGAACGTGATTTCGGCTTTATGGGAAAGTTGAAATGTCACAATATGTCTTGCAGTGAATTCCGGAAATTCTTGTCTGTCCTATTACATAACAAATAAATAACCAGTGAGATTGTGCCATGCTGGGTGCCAGCAATTAACTGACGTCAATAATTAACTGAAATAAAACACCAAATGTTATGAAATTAACGGGTTCGTGTATGAATCGAACAGATTGCTTAGATGATTATCACGTGAAAGAAATGTATTTATTTCAGAATCATTTACAGAACACTAAAACAAAATTAAAAAAAAACCTCTGGGCCGATTTGACTAGGCACGGACACGACCCAGTTACCGAAGAGAAAGTTCGCAGCTCGTGCTCTAGTGGCTAGCGTCGCTCCCTCTGGATCACAGGGCCCTGCATTCGATTCCCGGAAAGGCTGGGTATTTTCTCTGATGGGGGACTGGGTGTTGTACTCATCATTTTATCATCATCATCATCATTCGTGGCTAGATTGGACTGTGTAAAAAATTGGATTGTGTAAAAACATTGGGACTTAAATTCGGGTGCCAGTGACCGCGAAGTTGAGCGCCCCACAAACCGAACAAAGTAAAGAGAAGGGCGGGATGAATCGATTGTCTCACCATTCTTCGTCATCATTCGCCATGTAGTGCTCTCGCAGACAGGCTCTTCGTCGGTACGGCGCGTCGCCTCGGAGCTGTACGGCGCGAGTCGGCTGCCCTCACCAGCAACGTGGCTTTGCTGCGGCAACCAGGTACCAAATGGCTCTGAGCACTATGGGACTCAACTGCTGAGGTCATTAGTCCCCTAGAACTTAGAACTAGTTAAACCTAACTAACCTAAGGACATCACAAACATCCATGCCCGAGGCAGGATTCGAACCTGCGACCGTAGCGGTCTTGCGGTTCCAGACTGCAGCGCCTTTAACCGCACGGCCACTTCGGCCGGCGCAACCAGGTACCACCTCCGCGTTGTCTGCCCGTTGTCGGTCGCGTGGCCGAAGCTGTGATGTCACGGTGTCGGAAGGCGGATGTTGACGATGGATCTAAGAGCTCCCTTGTCCTCTCGCTTCCGCACTGTCTCTCCAACTCCCTTTCGCTCCTCATCCATCTCTCAGCTCAACTACTCTTCGAAATTTTCTCCTCTCGCGCCATTGTCATTGGCGGACCAAATTTTCAATGCAGCCCAATGACAGATCGCCGTCCCACGGCCACGCTTCTCCATACAGGGTGGAAATTTCCTATTTGGAGTGGGCTGAAGTGTGCTTCGGGAATTGACACACTTCTCTGATTTCACATTCTTGTGATGTTTCTCTGCATTCCAAAACTGTTGTGAGAGAGCACCTACACGACACTTCTTTGTAACCGCTCCCTCTGCGTGACGCCTGGACAGACTCATGTTTAGGTTTCGTCTCAAACTCTGCTAGCGTCTGTGATTTATAAGGAACGTCTCTACTGTCGAGGAAAACATCTTCTTAAGAATGCTCACTTCATTCACACGCCTCCCTGAGCGAATTCCCCGCACATTTTGTACGCTCCGTCTTGAGCCCGTGGGGTGCTGGAATTGTCGGCACATTCCTGCTTTCTAAGGCAAGCAAAATGACGCTGCCAGGCCAGACAAAACTCACATGCTTTCGCGGGTACATTCTTGACGTTCCATCTTAATTGCTGCAAGGATCCGTCAGTTCTCGGCACGCTTCTCGTTGTCAGCCAGGCTCCTAGCAATGCGTCCCTACATTAGCGAGGCGAGGACTTCCAACGGCTACCCCTCGTGTCCTTTGCAGAATGGCTGCAGTGTCCTCTTCTCGGACACTCGCCGCATGGTCTCCTGCTGGCTGGCTTTCTGCTGGGTCGCTGGCAGCGTGGGTCGGCGAAGGAGGCCCTGGGTGGAGCTATCACAGTCTAGCTTGCCAAAAATGGCATAAGCAGTCACTGGGCATGATGACTGTTATGTACCAATGTAATGACTGATAGGTCGCCAGTGAATACTGTTTTGTTTATAAAAATATTATATTGATAAAGTTTGGAAGGTAGGAGACGAGGTACTGGCGGAAGTAAAGCTGTAAGGACGGGGCGTGAGTCGTGCTCGGGTACCTCAGTTGGTAGAGCACTTGCCCGCGAAAGGCAAATGTCCCGAGTTCGAGTCTCAGTCCGGCACACAGTTTTAATCTGCCAGGAAGTTTCATATCAGCGCACACTCCGCTGCAGAGTGAAAATCTCATTCTGCATCAGGCTCCACTGGAAGTACTGTGACAGGTAGGCGGGAGGTGACAAAATTTGGACTTCATGGTCGAGCGGCTGTTCATAAGCCAAACATCAAACTGATAAATGCCAAACGACGCCTCGTTTGATGTAAGGAGCGTAATCATTGGACGATTTAACAGTGGAAAAACGTTGTGTGGAGTGACGAATCGCGGTACCCAATGTGGCGATCCGAAGGCAGGGTGTGAATATGGAGAGCGCCCGGTGAACTTAATCTGCCAATGAGTGTAGTGCCAACAGTAAAATTCGCAGGCGGTGGTGTTATGATGTCATAGTATTTTTCATGGAGGAGGCTTGCACCCTTTCTTGTTTTGCGTGGCACTATCACAGCATGGGCCTACATTGATGTTTTAAACGCCTTCTTGCTTCCCACTGTTGATAAATTCGGGGATGGTGACGGCATCTTTCAGCACGATCGAGCACCTGTTCATAATGCAAGGCCTCTGGTGGAGTGGTTACACGACAATAACATCCCTGTAATGGACTGGCCTGAACAGAGTTCTGACCAGAAGCCTAGAGAACATCTTTGGGATATTTTTGAGCCCCAACCTCGTGCCAGGCCCCACCGACAGACATCGATACCTCTCCTCAGTGCAGCACTCCGTGAAGGTTGGGCTGCCATTCCCCAAGGAACCTTCCAGCACCTGATTAAACGTATGCCTGTGAGAGTGGAAGCTTTCATCAAGGCTAAGGGTTGGCCAGCACCATACTGAATTCCAAAATTACCGATGGAGGGCGCCCCGAACTTGTAAGTCATTTTCAGCCAGACATCGGGATACTTCTGATCACATAGTGTATGTAACAATTATGTAGATACTGTCGTGTTGTTACAGAGTTTGTAGAGAAAGTACCAGGAAACATGACAAAAGGATGAAGTGCAGCCTCTAAATCAATAGCGACCAACCTGGTCCCTACCGCCCACTAGTGGATGTTCCAGTTTACATGGTAGGCAGTGCACGGTAGAGGTTTTAAAACATTATTGACATGTATGATTTCGTAGCTAATTATTATCATGAGTTGTAAGTCAGCTTTGGAAATTTTGGAAAGTAACTTTTCTGATTAGTAAACTATCATTAATGTGGAACCAATGTGCAGTTAGATAATTTTACTACTAACGGAGGTACAAAGCTGGGCTGTAAGTAAAAAATGGGGGCTTACAATACAGTGACATTCCTCTCTGTCCACTTTTCGTTTGACGTGGCATGTGCATTTTCTCGGGCTGGAGGTTGTTTGCATTCGACATTTGTTTCTTTTTTTTTTTTCTCCTGAAGCATGGACTATAGGATGAAACTTATGCAGATATCAGTCATCCTGTAACTGAACACATTTGCAGTTGTGTACCTGTGCACACTGTCCGCAGTTCGTCTTCGTCAAAGAGTGTTTGAACCCGACAATGGGTCATTTCGCCTTGCTAGTGCTGCTTTACAGCAGGAAGGTGGTACACTTGTCGTCCGTACTAACAATGAGTGCCGAGTAGCCTTCTACTCCTGCAACCTTCTGCTTACCACTACACTGGGACCGTCAGAAATGACTCGCTTGTTACTTACTTACAATCCGTCTTGACTGCAAAATTTTTATTTATATGACCGGTTTCGGTTCATCTAGAACCATCTTCAGATCTGATATTTCGGTTACAGGAGTAACCCGTCCAAATCCTGGAACTTTCACATGCTGAACATGGTTCTAGATGAACCGAAACCCGTCATATGAATAAAAATTGGGCAATCAAGACGTATTATAAGTAACATTGTAAAATACACTGATTGCTGCTATCCTATCAGACATTATGTCTGATTTTGCAAAATGACTCACTTGCTTTGTTGGAGGAGACTGGATTCCGTTCAGTAGTTTTAATGAAAATCATCCAGAAAAAACCGAGTTGTTTCTGATGAAAGCGATTCGACGAAAAGATGGTAAATTGCGTTAGTATTAATAAGGTTCTAAAAGAAAAGAAAAATCGAAGCGAACTTGCTAACTACAATTGGTGTTTCATTCTTCTACATCTAACCAGTGCGGGACGCCATAAATTGAACATTTAAATAATGGATAATACAACCACTACGCTTGAAATGAATGAAAAGCAGCGATTCGAAGAAAAGTACGCGCAGGTATTTGGCGGAGCGTCCGCCGACGGTTCGGTGGGTGACGGTACGGGTGGGGGCGAAGCCCCGCAGGGCTGCTGATGGCTTGTGAGCGCCTCCCAACCGCCAGCAGCCGCCCTGTTTACTGCCGGCCTCCTTCGCCGCTTCGTTGACAGCGCCGCCCACGCGGGTGCTGTGGTGTAGTGTAGGCACCGCCGGCGCTGTGGGGGCGGCCGCTTGGGACGGCGGTGGGGGCGGCGCTGGGAGGCAGTAAAGCGGCCCCCGATTACCGCACTCCTCTGTCGCCTCCCTGCGCCGCTCCGCCCGCGGAATCACTCGCTCGCAACAGATATTGTCGAATTATTGCCTTATTTATCTATTTTCCTCCCCGCTCCGGGCGCCCATAAAACTGCGAACGAAGATTCCGGCTGAGAAAGTCCGACGGTTGCGGGCCGTACGAGCCGGCGGAGGAACCCCGTGGCGAATATTAGAGATTTATCTGGGGTAATTCTCCGCGCACGAGTGGAAACAGCGGCGAATCTGAGCGCGCATGTTGCCACGGCAGCCGTCCAACGCTGTGCCAGCGGGATGTGGGTCACACAGTAGACTCTCTCTCTCTCTCTCTCTCTCTCTCTCTCTCTCTCTCTCTTCGTACGTCTCTCTTTCCTCCCCTAACTCTTCCTCTCTGACTCTCTCTCTCTCTCTCCCTCCACTTTCACGCTTTATAGAGAGGTGCTGTACGTTTAAAAAATACTAAAGCTTTTAACCGATAGGATGTATGCAGTAATCATTATTACTTTCAACAGCTGAAGATTTGTTGCTTCGTTTCTGCAGAAGAATAGATGTCATACAGATGACTTCGGCATATTTAGTGTTTTTTGACACCAGTTTTAATTTTTCAGCTGTCGCACTACATTTTTTGACTGCCGAATTTATAGTTAC
Source organism: Schistocerca americana (assembly GCF_021461395.2). Taxonomy (NCBI): domain Eukaryota; kingdom Metazoa; phylum Arthropoda; class Insecta; order Orthoptera; family Acrididae; genus Schistocerca; species Schistocerca americana. The sequence continues at coordinate 562,559,538 of NC_060124.1, forward strand.
TTGGTGAACTGTTACTATGTTTGAGCCTTCAGTGCATCCTAAAACGTTTTCCGTCGTTTACTGCTTCATTATATGTTCGTGATTATGTGTTTTTTCTACATTTTTTGTCAGCTGTTTGACTGTCTTCAAGCGGGGTGCTAAGAATTCCACTCCTCCTCCATCTGAGAGACAGAACTTGAAACTGCGTCCTTAGTTATTTGTGAGATGTACTCCAGTCTCCCTCTACAGCTTGTGCCCTCTACAGCTCCCTCTACTACCACAAAAGTTTTTCCCTGATAACTTAAAACGCGACCTGTTACCTTTACACGTATTATTGTAAGCATTTGCCACACTATCCTTCCTTCACCGATTTTGAGGCGAACATCCTCATTCAAAAATGGTTCAAATGGCTCTAAGCACTATGGGACTTAACATCAGCCGTCATCAGTCCCCTAGACTTACAACTACTTAAACCTAACTAACCTAAGGGCATCACGCACATCCATGTCCGAGGCAGGATTCGAACCTGCGACCGTAGCAGCAGCGCGGTTCCGGACTGATGCGCCTAGAACCGCTCGGCCACACTGGGCCGGCGAACATCCTCATTCCAGTGTAGCACCACATCGCAAACGTTTCGATTTTCTTGTGTCCCAGTTTTCTCAGTGTCCATGACTCACTAGCATACAGTTCGGTGTTTAAAACGTACATTCTCAGATATCTCTTCCAAAACTGAGGATAATATTTCGTACTAGTTGACTTCTTTTGTCATTAAATGCTCTCTTTGCCTTTGCTGGTCTCATTTTTCTGTCCTCCTTGTTAAGTTCGATATATGCTATTTTGCTTCCAGGTTACTACTAGCTGCCCAACAACTTTTGATGTTAAGTGTTTCGTTATTTGTTCCTGATACTCCTCATTACTTTCACCTTTCTTCAACTCACTCTCAAACCATATTCTGTGCCCATTTGACTGTTCATTATTTTCAACAAGTCCTGTAAATATTCTTCAGTTTCATTGAGGATACAAGTCATCAGTGAACAATATCTTTGATATACTTTCACCTTGAATTTTAATCCCAGTCTTGAACGTTTTATTTGTTTTCCTCTTCCGTTCTTCAACCTGTAGGTAGAACAGCTGGGTAGACAGACTGAACCCTGTCTTACACCGTTCTTATCCACGCACTTCGTTCTTGCTCTTCAATTATTATTGATCCCTCTCGGTTCTTGCACATAGTGTATTTTAGTGGGACTTCCATACACCTCTGAACTCTTTTTCTCAGGATTCCGATCACCTTACACAATTTCCCTTTGCCGAAACGTATTTCTAACGTGGCAAGTTCTACTAACGTGTCTTAATTTTCCTTGATTCTAGCTCTCACTATCAACTACAACACCAGGACTACCTTTACCGTTCTTTCACCTTTCCGAAAGAAAACTGATCTTCTTGTATAAAATATCTAATTTTCTGTTTATTACTTTTAAGAGCATCGTCAATGTCTCAGCTATTAGGTACATTCTGTGATGGTCCTCTCATTTACCTGTTCCTGATATCTTCGGAATTGTATGGATGATGTTTTCTGAAAACCTCGCTGTACGTCTCTAGTCTTATGTTCCCTATATACCCATTTGAATAATCATTTTGTTGCCAGTTACCCGAGTACTTTTAGAAACTAATGAATGCTGTCTATATATTCTTCTGTGTATCTAACGAATTTGATTTTGGCCTTATTAGCTTTTCAGTGTTCCGTACATTCCTCAAACTTATTTGTTGCATTTTTAATATCTCTGGTGAAAAAGGTCGATAGATGTAAGTGCTTATCTTTACCCGAGGGAACTGTTACCTGTTACAGAATGGAAGTAATTCATTTCTTGCGTTCACATGTATTTACTTCTCCTATAATGCTTCCTGGTTATGCGAATAATAAAGTAATTTCGCAGCTAAATTTCTTTGTCTCCATGCGAAACTTACAACGTTGTTGAGAACCGAATTGTCCCTGCTTAAATTTCTATTTTATTGTTTCTACATAATTTTGAGTGTGTGTATATTTGTGACAGGTTATAGTTACTGTCATTTTCTATTCACGCTCATTTTCCATGCGTCCGTGCAGTGCGTACGTGCAGTTAATTACAGAGAAAACGGGCTGTGTATAGTTCGGTCCTCAAACTTGTTTTCCCTCATGCCGTCTTCATTCCTCGGCTTAACTAGTGTATTCAACATTCTCGAAAATCTTGATTCAGTATTTCAGTGTTTCCTACACCTAATATTCCACACATCCTCCACCCTCCCCCTACCCTCTCCTTCCCGCTCTACAACTGTGTTCATTACAGTGCCAGTTGGACTAACAATGACTGACCCAGCAATTCCCTTTCTAGTCCAAACCGCCGCTTGTTAGGGTTTTTATAGACTTCCGTTGTTTTGATCATTCGACGATATATGGAGAAGAAGCACTCCACTGTGATCTTTAAAAGTTTATGTACTCTTCGACACAGTCACAAAGTTTTCATGAGAAATGTCTGCAACTACCTATCGTCAGAAGTATTATAAATGCGTTAATGTGTAATGTTTAAGATCTGTTACCTTTATCGTCAATTTTGAGACTGTCTCGGCCAACAAAGAACTGTTCAAAGTTCCTTGCTTTTTTTATCATATGTCTTCGACTCATACTTCATCTGACCATCAGTTTCCAAATTTGCACTGCGTGGGATTCTTTCCATTTGACTTCTCCGTTCGAAATAATATGCTATGGACGTGAGCTTAACATGTTGTCAACATCTGTGTCGACGAGGGAGGAAACGTCGCCGCCTAGCAAACAGGCACATGAGGAAGTCGTCACATGAGGGCTTTCAAGTGCCGTGTTGCTTCCCTAAACGGCCACAAATGTGTCTCAGTTAAAAGTTTGTTGCAGATAGCTGCCATTTCAGTACCAACGCAAACGAATCACGTATCTTGTATCCTAAATTTCTCTGTCCAGGACAAAAAAAGCTTTGAAAAACTCCTTCTTTGTTGCAGCTGTGCGGCTCTGGAAGAAGCTACTCTGCACTCTGCCGAAAATTCAGTGCCCTGTTGAATTTAAGAAAACGCTGAAACAATTAACCTTGGCATCGTCATAAATTTTGTATTGCTTGAGGCTTTCCCGGCGGACATGTTGTATACAGGGTGTTACAAAATGGTACGGCCAAACTTTCAGGAAACATTCCTCACACACAAAGAAAATATGTTATGTGGACATGTGTCCGGAAACGCTTACTTTCAATGTTAGAGCTCATTTTATTACTTCTCTTCAAATCACATTAATCATGGAATGCAAACACACAGCAACAAAGCGTAACCGCGTGACTTCAAACACTTTGTTACAGGAAGTGTTCAAAATGTCCTCCGTTAGCGAGGATACATGCATCCACCCTCCGTCGCATGGAATCCCTGACGCGCTGATGCAACCCTGGAGAATGGCGTATTGTATCACAGCCGTCCACAATACGAGAACGAAGAGTCTCTACAACTGGTACCGGGGTTGCGTAGACAAGAGCTTTCAAATGCCCCCATAAACGAAAGTCAACAGGGTTGAGGTCAGGAGAGCGTGGAAGCCACGGAATTGGTCCGCCTCTACCAATCCATAGGTCACCGAATCTGTTGTTGAGAAGCGTATGAACACTTCGACTGAAATGTGCAGGAGCTCCATCGTGCATGAACCACATGTTGTGTCGTACTTGTAAAGGCACTTGTTCTAGCAGCACAGGTAGAGTATCCTGTATGAAATCATGATAACGTGCTCCATTGAGCGTAGGTGGAAGAACAAACTAAAATGAGCTCTAAAATGGAATTTAACCGTTTCCGGACACATGTGCACGTAACATCTTTTCTTTATTTTTGTGTGAGGAATGTTTCCTGAAAGTTTGGCCGTACCTTTTTGTAACACCCTGTATATGGTTCTTGGGCGAGACGTCGGGTGTCATAGTGAAAACTCCACAATATTTCATGAGCGCAACTGGCCGACATCTTCAGGTGCGACGAACACACTGCTAAGGCATGACTAGAGCCCCCTATTTACGCCAGTGTTAGGCAGGAAGTGCGCATGCGTGGAGGTGCATTGGCCTTTTGAACTGCGTCCGCATTCTTAGGAACCACTTTGAACATCAGAGTCAATACTAGAAGGCTGGCTGGGTCAGTATCGGTTGCCGACGCTGATACTCATGGTACTGCTACATTGGCATTGGTTTACTCTAAAGCAGATTACTGTGCTCCAGTATGGAGAAACAGTGCACATTCACGTAAAGATGGTGTTCAGCTAAATCACGCGATGAGAATGTTTAGTGGCACTACTAAAACAGCATCACGTCCGTGGCTGCTGGATAATGTGATGCTGTAGCACCTTCAATAAGACGAGAAGCAGGAGCCGTAATTGACTTCTCCTCAGAACTTACGTCGGTATAACAGGGTACAGAATATACCTGCCAGCAGACTTAAATCGAGAAAACCACCCAGGAGAACACAAAATGTGCCTGTCATACATGACGTGTGTCGAGAATGGAGAGAGGGTTGAAATTTCCTCCAGCAAACTATCGCCGTATTATCGATGCTACAAAACGTGTAAATGGTTTTGGTCGATTTTGGAGTCTACGAACAGCTCTGAACCAATTCTGTTTAGGGCATGGGAAGACTGGTGCCGGTGTGACTGGAGGTACAATGATGCCCCGACGCTCGACTTTGGGTTGCTGAACAAACTACAGTGCACCTGACTGAAAAGTGATTACTACGAAAAATTCATTGTAGAGTTAATGAACTTCATTTAGTGGCAGCAAGATCTGTGGACTTGTAAAGAGACCTAGATATCCATTTGTAATATTTTTGACAGTCTCATTTTTAAATTATGTTTGCTTTTATACTATGTATTTTGCGTATATTTAAACATTCATATGAGAATGTAAAATGACCATGTAATTCCTACTAATAATAATAACACTTGTGTCTTTATGTGAACATATGTAAAAGATGTATAACACCTGTTGAGACGCAAATAAAAAAAATAAAGGACGTAAATTAATTAAATGACACATATATGAAATGCAGGGATTACAGATATCGTGGAAACTAACTGTAAGACAATAATGCTGCAATGCTTTCAGACAAGAACTTTTCGACGAGGTTTTGTGCCTACGTGTAGAAGGAGATCGTTGCAGAACAAGAGAGTTTTTTAGCAAATAATTTTCTTGGCTAGATGAATAACCCGAGCTGGCCAATCGGATGTACAGGTGTTTAGTAAACACTGCAGAACGCTACCGGAGGGGTGTTCCTAGAGAGCCCCCACAGCGAAGCTTACTGAGATACACTTCACTGCTGTGTCTCATTTACGGCCCTTGAACCACTGCCTAGAGGATTCTCAGTACACTGCTTTTAAATGCAAAGACCGTCTGCTGGCCATAGCCAATTGAAGCTTGTCTAGCTCCTATTCTGATCACAGCTGCAAGACAAGCACTGACCCTTATCTCAATGCGGCTGCTAAGCTGACTCTTACGACCATTTAACCATCGCTGCACTTAGGGACTCCCATCGTACTCCACCTGCCCACGTAATGTCAGAGGAATAACCAAAAGCCAGCAAAAATGATTCAGAGATTTTAGTTAGTTAGAATATGAATCTTCATTTTGCAGCTGAGTATCCACTGAATTGAACCTTCGTGGGAGACTAAAATTGTGTGGGATTGGAACTTGGGGCCTCTGCCTTTAGCGTGCAAATGCTCTACCAACTGAACTATCCAAACGCGACTCATGAATCACCCTGCCCTTATCTGATGCACTTCGGCCTGTACCTCACCTCCTATATTCCTAACTTCACGGAAGTTCTCCCACATACCTTGCGAGACTAGCACTGCAGGAAGAAAAGTTATTACATACACCTAGCTTAGCCACTGCCTGGGGGTTGTTTCCAGAATGAATCTGAAATATCCTTTCTTCCAGGAGTGCTCATTCCGCAAGGTATGCGGAAGAACGTCTTTGAAATTTCGCACGTAAGAGACGAAATACGGATGGCATTGTAGCTGTGAGTGTGGTCAGTAAGGGTGCTTGGGTATATCTGCAGTTAACCAGTCTTCTACAAAAACACATCTTCTACTTTTTACGTGAAAGTGCATTTGCAGCGTCGCACATTATCGTCTCGAGAAAATGCTGCCCAATCTATAACAGCACTTTAATGATTGCCTACAACTGGAGCAACGTTCCTCATATTTAGTGGGTTTTTTCTCAAACATATTTGACCGTTACTCTCCTACATTTATTCTCAGCTTTGCTCCGTCTCTTCATTTGGCTTACTAGATGCAATTTATTCTCAGATTTGCTCCATTTATTCATTTGGCTTACAGGATGCACTGTCTCGTTGTCTGGCAAGATTTTTCTTCATTTAATGAGGTAATTGCAAATGTCACCCTCAAGTGCCAATATTGTACAATTAAGAATATAGCTAAGATTGATTAAGATCCAGCGTCGTAGTTTTGGACAGTTATAGAAATATTTCGTTTTCAGAAGCCGTTTACCTACATTTTATTAGGTAGTTGTTTCAGTATTTTTCTTATCTTTTATCCTGCTGTAGAAATCATCCCCAGTCCATTTACCATTAGTACCAATTCAATCAATTTCGTTTCTGTTGCAGTAAAAAGTAATTCTTCAACCACAGCCTGCTTTCTTGTCTATCCCTCGTAAATGAAACATTCCAGTCTGAATGAGTTTTAGGTTACAGGTACACATCTCAGTACCATAAGTGAAAACTGATATTTCGACACTTTTTCCTTATGTCGTACATCATGTTCCTTACATATTCTCATGAAGGGGAACCTTCATGCATGTGGAACAAGTTTAATTATACATCAACGGGCAGATGGAGCCACTAAAAGATTCGTCTGTGAAGATACTAAAACTTTACAGATACTACTAATCTATGCGAACCCATAATTATGTAAATTAGCTCAAGATTAATATTTGTCTGCCATTTCCTTCTTTAATATTTCGAAGAAAAGATTTATTTTTTATAGAACACGAAGTGTTTATGTACTGACTAAATGAAGAACTGTTTGGTGTAAACATTAGAGTTACGTGGAATTTACATGTTTGAGTTGACTTATTCTGATAAGTTGAAGAAACAGCGATTAATAAGGAATTTTGTTTGTTTTAGAGTATCTTCTTATATTCAAATTCCTGCCCGGTATCTGTCAGCAATCCGTTGTGGACTTTTCTATCATTGCATAAAATTTCACTGTGGCGATAAATGGGGACACACAGTCTACAAGTAAATTCTTTTCACTTCTGGTATTGTACTTCTGTAGTTAAGAATTTATCCTAAATTTGTCTAAGTTATTAACAAATAGTAGCATTAAGGAATAGATGAATTTGATGTAAGTGTAAGAAACGGAAGATCACTGACGAGGCTTCTGGAAGACGTTTTGACATCAACTTTACACAATATTCTTTTTGCTCACTACTGTGAAATTAACTTTTTTTAATATTTAGTGTGAGTGAAAATGTCCTGCCAGTACCCTGTGCAGCTCAAAACAATGACAGAGATTTCAATGTGTAAAGCTGGTAGAGCTGAGCCTCTCGATTAACATATCCACCTGCTCGTACCAAGTGATTTTATAACCTGGCCGGAATTCGAGCAGCTTCACCTGACACAATAGGAGGTTCTCTCCACCATGAACTTTATAGTTGTTTGCAGTCCATCGATGTACATGCGAATGTAGATGTAAGTCATTTTTATATACTTAAAAATGCGTAGTATGAGATTTCGTAACGATTAGGTTTAACCTATAAACTGTTTCATTATCCCCCACCCCCCATCCTTTGTGTCTGGTACAGACGTGTTTGGCCCGTTTAAGTGGGTACCTGTGTCGTCACTGAACATTACTGTTTTCGAGGAGTTATTCTACCAGATATATCAAGTACGTAGGTTAAGACAGGCGCAGGCTACGCACGAACCTTGCTCAGCCCCTTTTTTATGTTTCCCCCTCTCAGAATTTACTTTCATTTCTGCCGTTAACCTGCTAATAGGACCCTCCGTTTTTTATTGTTAAGGTAATATACCAATCACGTAGAAGAACGCCTTTAACACCACACAGTTTCAGTTTCTCTAATATAGTTTTATTATCGATGCAGTGAAAGACCTTGGCAACATGGTAATTTTTTTTTAGTTCTGAAAACTAAATAATTAAACCTTCCCTACTTGATAGGGCTTCCATGAAAAACGAGTTATAGTAGGACAACGAAACTTAGTGAAAACATTTGTAAGGACATGCGGGAGAGAAATAATGAATGGACAGTTGAAATAAACACATAATAATTTCCATGTCGGAGGTTAACATTCGTTAATTGCGTACCATGTTTACGTTCCATGCTGTAAGCGTTGCTCAATGTGCGAACGCCCTGCATCCACGACAGCCTGGAACCGCACCAGAGGAACCATTTCACAATTGCTCCCAATACTTTTCGAACGACACAGCACTGAAATGTTTAACTGTCGTGACACAGCTAGTGCACTTCGGGAAGATCGCGCACTGTGTGTTGTATTCTCAACCTTGGCGACAGTAACATCATCAACAATTTTTGGTGCAACTGGCATCGGCCTCTCCCAGGAACTGTTACCAGATCTCCAGTTTATTGGAACTTCTGAATCATTTTCTTCAATCCTGGTGCAAGAAGAGGTCCATACCTGTAAGGCGTCGATACTCGTGAACAGCAGCACCGTTGGTATTGTGTTGATAAAACAGCTGTACGGCTAACGCCCTGATCGTCTTGTGCAGACACATCTTGACTACCAGCAACTGTAGTGCTCACTGATACTTGTGTTTCAACCCGGCTTCGCCGCACCAGTGCCTACGCCTAACGGCAGGTCGTGTTACTCACACCACTAGTAACGCAAATCTTGCGGTGCATAGGCCAAAGATCTTTCATACAACGTTGGGTATCCATACGGTAAATAGTTTTCCGTCTACAATGGTTCAAACAGCGAAATTATAATTACGAGGGTGTGTCACACGAAAACATTATATATTTAGTTAAATATTATTTATTGTGTAGAAGTGGTACAAAGCTGTATCACTTTCCAAAAAAATCTCCCCCACGCTCAATGCAAGTCCTCCAGCGCTTACAAAATTCCTTCAGAAAAAAATTCTTTGGTAGTCCGCGCAACCACTCATGCATCGCGTGGCGTACATCTTCATCAGAACCGAACTACTTTCCTCCCATTGCGTCTCTGAGTGGTCCAAACACATGGAAATCACTTGGGGCAAGGTCTGGTGAGTATGGTGCATCAGAAAGACACCCAAAATGCAGGTCTGTGATTGTTGCAACTGTTGTACGGGCAGTGTAGGGCCTTGCATTCTGATGTTGCAAATGGACACCTGCTGACAGCAATCCACGTCGCTTTGATTTGATTGCAGGCCGCAGATGATTTTTTAGGAGATCTGTGTATGATGCACTGGTGACAGTGGTCCCTCTAGGCATGTAATGCTCCAAAATGACGCCTTTTTCGTCCCGAAATAGAGTCAACATAGCCTTCCCTGCTGATGGTTCTGTTCGAAACTTCTTTGGTTTGGGTGATGAGGAATGGCGCCATTCCTTGCTCGCTCTCTTCGTTTCCGGTTGGTGGAAGTGAACCCAAGTTTCGTCCCCAGTAAAGATTCTTGCAAGGAAGCCATCACCTCCTCGTTCAAAGCGCCGAAGAAGTTCTTCACAAGCGCCAACACGTCGTTCTCTCATTTCAGGAGTCAGCTGCCGTTGCACCCAGGCGGTTTTCCTTCACTATGGCTTCAACTTCTGCAATGTTCTGTGGAGTCCCTACTCGTTGTGCCTGACTCGGACGAGGAGCCTCTTCCACTGAAGTCACACCATTTGCGAACTTCCTACTCCATTCGTAGACTTGCTGCTGTGACAAACATGCATCACCGTACTGGACCTTCATTCGTCGATGAGTTTCAATAGGTTTCACACCTTCACTACGCAAAAACCGAATAACAGAACGATGTTCTTCCCTGGTGCAAGTCGCAAGTGGGGCGGCCATCTTTATACTGATACTGCGACGGTATGTGTGCATCTAAAGAGCCTGTATAGGGAGAGAGTGGCCAACCGGACGATACGGCGGCCATTTTCCTGCCAAACTGCGGGCGGGACTTTTGAATGGTCAGTAGTGGAGTAGTGGAGCACACACTCACCGAATGAAAAGCACAAGACAATATGGAGAAATCATTCGTTAAATGCCTTTGTTTATAAGAATAATGTGTTATAATAATTTTCACACAGCCAATGTACGGGTCTGTTTTCGAATTTAACTATGTATATTGCAAGTTGTTTTATATGTAGTAATAAGCGAAAACGACTTACTTCGCATAGATAAGAGTACTTGGTTGGTTTCCACAAGGCTCCTGTTTATCTTATGTCAGCCCTGTTGATTGCGACTGCCCACTCCTTTCGTCTTTCTTCACTGCGTGGAAATGCTAACATGCGAAATAGACCTTCGCCTCTATTGGAACAACCAAATGCAGCACAACCTGGCATCGTTTACGAACGTCTGCAGAACGAATTACGTATGTCATAAACAATACTGTACAATTACTAACGTGTTTACTTCAAACATGTAGGCCTACCGACTTCATCGCAAAACGCTTCATTATTTCAACTCGTATGTAAGATCGCAAACGCTAATTACGTACTAAAACGATATACAACTAAATCGAACATGCATGCAGAACCCATAACAAGTCTCTCAATAATTCAAATACCTTTTAATCGTTTCCAGAAGTCCTCTGAACTTCAATTCAACTCAAAAGCACGGCGTACATAGGAAGCGCGAGAGACGTTTGGCGCCATTTTTGTGCCAAAAATAATCAACTAATCACGGGCAACTTCACCTATGGCCACTCTCACCCTATACAGGCTCTCTAGTGTGCATCTGCACTATGATGCCACCTACAGGCCATTCTGCCCTCTGTTTTTAGCACGCTTACCAGCTTACAGGATAACGGCGCGAAATTTCGATTTGTTGTTACAAATATAGGGTTTTCATTTGACTCACCCTCGTATAAAAACCCTTTACATTTTATACTCTACATAGAAGCCTTTACGGTAGCCAAACTAAGATGTTAAAATGTTTTTCTCAGAAAGATGATTCAATATTCTGTTTTAGGCTACTACGTATTTCATAAAATTTCCATAACATGGGGAAGAGAGAAAAATATACTGCTGGCCACCCAAAATGCAACTCCGTGAAGGTAGCATCCAAATCATCTGAAATTCGCAGCATGCTTTTGCGGCGACGAGAGATGCACCTGATCAGCATTTCAGCGCAGGCGTCCATCACGTACGCTAGTAGCGCAACCTGCATGCTATATACAGAGGGCAGTGTGGACGTACTGAAATTGTTCTTTCGTGTGGCTGTACAACCTTTCATATATTAATTTGGAGTTCTTTCTCTGAAATCGTTTTGTCTTTGTAACCGTAGAAATGTGTGTATATTCAAGGTTATTCAGAAAGATGGACCCAAATTAATTAAGTTTTATTTCATGAAGCATAATCTGTATGTGAATAATCTATACATCTTTGCATGGAAGAGGACGTTGAAGATTGAATTACCACTGTGTGGGCGCCCGTAGTTCCGAAAGCGAGCTCTAGAGTGCAGCACGTGGCTTCCGACTGACAGTTCCTGTCAGCTCTTGTGTTGCCTTGTAGCGTCATGTCTGTACTTGAGTTCGGAAGAAGAGAGTCGCCAGTTTCAGTGCAGAGACCTTTTCGTCTCTGATTAGGTATTGATCCACCAGCTGGGAAAGCTAAAGGCCAACAAAGAACATGTCTGTGCAAAGGATAGTGGCCGGGCCGATCGCATTTGTCAGTAGAGGTCTTGGGGCAAGTTAAGTGAAGCTTTGTGTGCCCTCCAAAGCAAATCTAGCAAAAAAGATGAAGAGGAACAGGAATGTCTCATTCAACACTAAGGCGAGCTCTGAAATGCCGTTTGCTCGACAGACTTTGCAGCTTATAACTTGCGCAGGCTCTTGTTAAAAGTGACATAAGAAAGCTTATAGAATTTTGTAGATGAAGCATGAATCATTTCTTCAGTTGTTTATTTATTAACGATGTTTCATACTAATGGAGAGGTGAATAGAAACCATGTTCGCGTAAGTAACCTACAAACTCCCTGGGAAAGATTCTAGCATGAAAGAGACTCGACGAGGTTATTTGCGTTTTGTGAGAAGGCGCAGAACAAAGTTGACAGGCCATAAATTTTGCTGAGTAACCTGTTAGTGCTATGACGTACTTCGACTTGGAGCAATGGCTTCTCCCTGAAGTATGGCAGAAGACTGCGGGGCAACGGGTTCGGGGCGTTGTTATCTCGTTATCATCTGATGAAGTTCACACATGTCATGCCGCAGAAGTCCTCTTCGAAGCCTGTTAACAATACCATAGAAATAAATAGAACGTTCATTAAATATCTATGTCGGTTTCTTACTTTGGCAGCTATGAACTTCAAATTCACTTGGTTATGTCAGATGATTTTTGCCATACTGTCGGCTAAAACCTGGATATGTTTACACGTTATACATATATATTGCCAGAGAAAAAAAATCCCTCACCATTGAACACATGATCATTTTATTGGCAAATGAGGCGACAGATTTGGGTTGGGTTGTTTGGGGGAAGAGACCAAACAGCGAGGTCATCGGTCTCATCGGATTAGCGAAGGAAGGGGAAGGAAGTCGGCCGTGCCCTTTCAAAGGAACCATCCCGGCATTTGCCTGGAGCGATTTAGGGAAATCACGGAAAACCTAAATCGGGACGGCTGGACGCGGGATTGAACCGTCGTCCTCCCGAATGCGAGTCCAGTGTGCTAATCAGTGCGCCACCTCACTCTCTGAGGCGACAGAAATTTCATCATTATATAATGTCGAAGAAATGAGAGTAGCACGGGAATAACAACCTGTGTAGTGTATCAGGAACTGGTTATTTTACCCTGCAGACATACCAAATGTGACCGGGAGCTGTAACTGATGGCACACAAGACAGCGAAGCTTTGGGGTGCGCCCTGTGTGGAAAATGCACTTTGGAATAGGCCGCTCACCAGGCCTACACAGAACACCCGTACATCCGTCGCTCACGTATACACAGTACCTACCCACGCTGCTGAGGATGATAGAGCACCAGTCCACAGTACAGTCAACTCTCTCACAACATGAGATTAGCCACACTCGACAGTTTCGTGGTGTCAGCCTCGCTTTATGCAGGCGTGACCTCAATCCTGCAGCAAGCAGTCGGTTCCCTTCGGTACGTGACGGCAGAGCAGGTGCAACATGTGTGCAGACTCCATTCCTGGATGATATTCGATTGGCCACTGCTCCTCGCACAATGCATCGATCTTGGCGTGCAACAGTAGAACGCATACATCCGGAACCTGCGGTACAGGCATGCGAATGCTCCGCAAACCACTGTCGAAAGCTGCGGTACGCTACTGGCACAATGTGCCCAACATGTGCAGCAATCCACAGATATACAGCTTCCCGCAGACCCACAATGCGCGCCGTCTGACCTCCCCCATTCTGACTGCAGAGACTCCTTCACAGCGTGCACACAAAATGTCTAGCCTCTGTTGCAATGGTCATGCCGGTGTTGATGACAAACTGAAATGCAAATGAAAACTGCCTTTGGATCAAGTGATTTCCCATTGTCCATACACTTTAGACCAACTGGCGCAATGTGCCTAACATGTGCAGTAATCCATCGATATTTCCACCCAGCTTCCCGTAAGTCCACAATACTTGCCTATTCAGATGGCTAAAGCTGTTCATCATGAGTAGGCACTCGTCGGTGGAGCAATGGTCATACCCTAGAATGAACGTTACAAACACTGTTCACGTCCAAACCCAGCACAGTTACTGCCTGCTGGATCAAAACAGGAGTTGCAAAGACAAGCATCATCACCGCTTTCTGGTCGCCGACTACCATCACAAATGAATCACTAACTCTAATCAGTGTGCACAAATTATATACCGTGGTTCCGTTGAATACAGTCCCTGAGGGTGTTGTAGGGTTTTCTTCCCCAGTACTGTACACAATGTTTCGAAAATATCAGGTTTCAGAAGACAATACTTCTACATCAATCATGTTTTGAACCTGGGGTCAACCATCACTTGTTGTTGTTGTTGTGGTCTTCAGTCCTGAGACTGGTTTGATGCAGCTCTCTATGCTACTCTATCCTGTGCAAGCCTCATCATCTCCCAGTACCTACTGCAGCCTACATCCTTCTGAATCTGCTTAGTGTATTCATCTCTTGGTCTCCCTCTACAATTTTTACCCTCCACGCTGCCCTCCAGTACTAAATTGGTGATCCCTTGATGCCTCAGAACTAGTCCTACCAACCGATCCCTTCTTCTAGTCAAGTTGTGCCACAAACTCCTCTTTTCCCCAATTCTATTCAATATCTCCTCATTAGTTATGTGATATATTCATATAATCTTCAGCATTCTTCGGTAGCACCACATTTCGAAAGCTTCTATTCTCTTCTTGTCTAATCTATTTATCGTCCATGTTTCACTTCCATACATGGCTACACTCCATACAAATACTTTCAGAAACGACTTCCTCACACTTAAATCAATACTGCATGTTAACAAATTTCTCTTCTTCAGAAACGCTTTCCTTGCCATTGCCAGTCTACATTTTATATCCTCTCTACTTCGACCATCATCAGTAATTTTGCTTCCCAAGTAGCAAAACTCCTTTATTACTTTAAGTTTCTCATTTCCTAATCTAATTCCCGCAGCATCACCCGACTTATTTCGACTGCATTCCATTACCCTCGTTTTACTTTTGTTGATGTTCATCTTATACCCTCCTTTCAAGACACTATCCAATCCGTTCAACTGCTTTTCCAAGTGATTGCTGTCTCTGACAGAGCTACAATGTCATCGGCGAACCTCAAAGTTTTTATTTATTCTCCATGGATTTCAATTCCTACTCCGAACTTTTCTTTCGTTTTCTTTACTGCTTGCTCAATATACAGACTGAATAACATCGGGGAGAGGCTACACCCCTGTCTCATTCCCTTCCCTACCACTGCTTCCCTTTCATGCCCCTCGACTCTTATAACTGCCATCTGCTGTCTGTACAAATTGTAAATATCCTTTCGCTCCCTGTATATTACCCCTGCCACCTTTAGAATTTGAAAGAGAGTATTCCAGTCAACATTGTCAAAAGCTTTCTGTAAGTCTACAAATGCTAGAAACGTAGTGGCTATGAAGTCTTTCGCGACGTATTTCCTGCGTAAAAATTTCTCGGTGTACATTTGACGCGGCATGTACACCGAGAAATTTTTACGCTAGAAACGTAGGTTTGCCTTTCCTTAATCTTTCTTCTAAGATAAGTCGTAGGATCAGTATTGCCTCACGTGTTCCAACATTTCTACGGAATCCAAACTGATCTTCCCCGAGGGCAGCTTCAACCAGTTTTTCCATTCGTCTGTAAAGATTTCGCGTTAGTATTTTGCAGCTGCGACTTATTAAACTGATAGTTCCGTAATTTTCACATCTGTCAA